>NW_027468640.1:14688812-14781312 GCF_046254945.1 Alosa pseudoharengus
ATCCAAGAGGGCTGAGTAGGAAGGAGGGGAGGACGCACTAAAAACATACAGTCCTCCATCTGTCTTCCTCCTCCATCTCTCTTTCCTTTGGGTCTCTCTCTCTCTTCCATCTCCTTCTCTTCCATCTTTCACTCCACCATATTTCTCTGGTCTATCTATCTCTCTCTCTCTATCTCTATTTCTGCCATCTTCTTGTCTTTTTTTGTGTGTTCATAGTGTATAGGGGGATGCTTAAGATGCTAACGTCACTGATGAAAGGCTAAACCTTTGTGGTTTTTCCTTGTTCAGAGGAGAATGCAAGAAATGCTTTGATTACCTTCAAGGAGAAGGCTGATTGCGCAGAAGCGGTGCCTTGTGTAACGGAGGCAGACTGAGCTAGCGTGCTAGTTGCCCGTGTAAATCCTCACAGCCCTAACCTTAAGAACGCTTCCAACCGCTGAGTTGGAAGCCTGGGCGGGTTCGAGGCCCGTGAGCGCGGCGACCGAACCGGCCTTGTGACACTTGCTTAGGCATGCTACAGTCTCCCCCTGTAGTGGACCTCGCCTATGCATGCTATAGTCATTGCTATAACTCTTATACCACTGCTTGGTTGAATTTCCCATTGTCATGTGTTCTTTATAACCGTAATAACCGTAGGTTGACAGACACACTGCACCTATTATGACAGACACACTGCACCTATAACCCTATGACAGACACACTGCACCTATAGCCCTATTACAGACACACTGCACCTATAACCCTATGACAGACACACTGCACCTATAGCCCTATGACAGACACACTGCACCTATAGCCCTATGACAGACACACTGCACCTATAGCCCTATGATAAACACACTGCACCTATAGCCATATGACAGACACACTGCACCTATTAGTCCTATGACAGACACACTGCATCTAATAGTCCTACACAAAACAAGATGGAGAGTAGAGCACACATGTGGATGAGAGGTATTCTCTTGTTTACAAAACAAGATAACATAACATAAAGCATAAATAAAACAACAACAAGCATAAAACATAAACATAAAGCAAAAATGGATGACCAGTCTCAACCATGACATGCAGATTATATTCCATTATATTCCATTCCAGTCTTTTAACAAATAGATTTTGCCTCATTAGTAAATTATCGAAAACGTGCTAATTACCAACCATTTAGTTCGAAAATTCTAAAACAACAATGTTTTTTAATATTTCAAAATAATATTTGTTAAATGAACCTTACATTTTTCAGTAGCCATAGGTGTGTAGATTTGAACAATATCTAGTTTGGCTCTTACCGGGGCTTTTACTGCCTGAAATATCCGATTTTGTTTACCACGCTCGGAGTTTAGTGCTGGACTGGTGGGTACTTATTCCCAACCTTTCTCACGGCACATCAATGGTTAGCCCAAGAATTCTCGTCGTCGCAATTCAAAATTCCACTGGAGCTCCAAGCGGGTTTGTACACGCAGCCTTACAACACTGTTTACAGCTCTTCGAGTCACGGTAAAATGTAATTTTTGGTAGATAAACGTATGGTGTGGGTGCTTGCGTTTCTATAGGAATCCGCCGTCTTGGTTTGTATAGAAATGAATATTAAGTTACACATACACGTAAGAGGTTGGACATACGTGACGGTTGGTAGTATGTGACGTTCCTATAACTTGGCTAGACTGTAAACATATAGCCTGTCATTGAAAGTAGGGCCCTTTGTATGAAACGGTGATCAAACTTTTTCACCAGGTTTTAACTCATTACGTTAATTACTGCATTACTGCACATTACCCATTACTGCAACAGCCAATCACAAAAAAGTATTTCTTATATGCAGGGTACAGGTAGACAAACCATGGCCATGGCATGTTCAGCACAGGATGCCTGGCAGTGTTCACGCTCCCGCTCTTTATTATCCAGGCAGGCAGCAGACCTAGTGTTGAGCTCCAGGCCCCAGGCTCTGAGCACCTCACCTTGCCATGGTGCATCCTTCACAAAGAGCCATGCTGGGGCCTGCTACAGAGAGCTGCCAGAGAGAGAGAGAATAGAGCCATGTGTGTTTGTGTGTGTATGTGTGTGAACAGCACAGAACAGCACACAACACATAGCCTGTACCACCCCCAGCCCTGGAGGTGGAGAACACACACCGTGTGTGTGTGTGTGTGTGTACATGTGAGTGAAAGAGAGAGAGAGGAGGGAGAGAGACAGTGAGAAAGAGAGAGAGAGATAGAAAGTGACAAAGATTGTGTGTGTAGTACTTACTTTAAGGAAATGATTCTGAGGAAGCCATCTTAGCCACTGGTATGATATCATCCAGCTACACCAACCAACCCAGAAATAGAACACTTCACTTAAGCCCTCTGCTTACTGGTGAACCAGCAGCACAGACACATTGTATAATTTGCCCCCGCATACCGGCGGCCCAGCTAATCTCATCACAGTCTATGATAAACAATGGATTTGTATAAGAGGCGAAAACAAAAATAGAATTAAAGGGTAATTGACAGCAAACAGAGGGCATTCAATTCACCAAAGGAAGGGTGGGAAATTAGAAAAATAACACACATATTAGACAGACAATCATAGGTCCATCGTGCTTTATTAGAAAGTGTTACAAAAGCTGATTAAATCTAAAGTTAGTCCTGCAACACAGATCCACTGTGAATTCAGTAAGAGCAGTGGTGTAATCTACTTGATACGCAGGACTACGCACTAGTACTAGCACTTTGTGGGCAGCCGTGGCCCACTGGTTAGCACTCTGGACTTGTAACCGGAGGGTTGCCGTTTCGATCCCTGACCAGTGGGCCGCGGCTGAAGTGCCCTTGAGCAAGACACCTAACCCCTCACTGCTCCCCGTGGTAGTGTGTGCATCACCTCACTGAGTGTTCACTGTGTGCTGTTTGTGTTTCACTAATTCACCGATTGGGTTAAATGCAGAGACCAAATTTCCCTCACGGGATCAAAAAAGTATATATACTATACTTATACTTAGTATACCCACTTAAAAAGCGTCACCATCTCAGTATACTCACTTAAAATAGGCAAGAATAGGTATTAACATTTGGGGTTGATTCACAGAAAATAATGTACGTTCGAGGTAGTAATACGGCGTTTACACCTCGTAAAGCCACCCCAGTCATATGCTACAATATTACTATGTTCTGAAAGTCTGTCAGATCGCTATTTTATAGCTCTGATGCAACGTGACAACTTCACTCCAAGTTATATTGCCAAAAAACTGGAGCTACTTCATAGGTGTGCTATAGGTGCAGTGTGTCTGTCATATGGCTATAGGTGCAGTGTGTCTGTCATAGGGTTATAGGTGCAGTGTGTTTTTCATAGGACTAATAGGTGCAGTGTGTCTGTCATAATAGGTGCAGTGTGTCTGTCATATGGCTATAGGTGCAGTGTGTCTGTCATAGGGTTATAGGTGCAGTGTGTCTATCACAGGGTTATAGGTGCAGTGTGTCTGTAATAAGGTTATAGGTGCAGTGTGTTTTTCATTGGGCTATATAATGCAGTGTGTCTGTCATGTGGCTATAGGTGCAGTCAGTCTGTCATATGGCTATATAGTGCAGTGTGTCTGTGTCTGTCATGGCTATATAGTGCAGTGTGTCTGTCATGGCTATAGGTGCAGTGTGTCTGTCATGGCTATATAGTGCAGTGTGTCTGTCATGGCTATATAGTGCAGTGTGTCTGTGTCTGTCATGGCTATATAGTGCAGTGTGTCTGTCATGGCTATATAGTGCAGTGTCTCTGTCATGGCTATATAGTGCAGTGTGTCTGTGTCTGTCATGGCTATATAGTGCAGTGTGTCTGTCATGGCTATATAGTGCAGTGTGTCTGTCATGGCTATATAGTGCAGTGTGTCTGTGTCTGTCATGGCTATATAGTGCAGTGTGTCTGTCATGGCTATATAGTGCAGTGTGTCTGTGGAGGGTTTTGATTATGGCGGGGTGGGGGTTGATGATGAACTGAGCGTTCCTGTGGAGGGCTTTCCAACCTGGGATGAGATATAGCACTGTCCCCTCCCCCTTTTCCCTCTTCTCTTCCTCCTCTCTTCATCTCTCCTCTCATTCCCTTCATCCTCTATTCCTTCTCCTCTCCTTCACCTCACATCTGTTGTCTGGTTCTCCACACGTCTGCAGTTATTCCTCCCCTCCTCTCCTTTCTTTTCATCTGTTGCTCTCTCTCTCTTTTTTAACCTGCTCTGAGGGGTACGTTGTATCAACGATCGCCCCCTCCCTGTTCCATGCCTTCTTTTTCTCTTATCTTTCTTATCCTTTCATTCTCTCACATTCCTCCTTCTTCCTTTCTTTTATTTTGCTCATCCCTCCTTCCCCCTTCTTTTCTGTTCCTCTCCTTTCTCCTACTCTGTTATTTATTTTCCTCATCTCACGTAACTCTCCACCCACCATATCTCTTCCTTTAAATACTTTGTTTCTTTCATCATATTCACCACACTGTTTACCTGAAAGCCCAGTGCACATTTTACACACGTTCACACTTTAAATACCAGTGCAAATTTTACACATGTACCCACACTCTTAATACCACTGCACATTTTACACACGTTCACACTATTAAAGGGAAACTTGGCAGGATTAGCTATATTTCCCCCTCTGCTGTAGAAATTGTGCATTATGCTACTTCAAACTGCAAGGTAACGATAAAACATGGATTTGTTTACAGTTCGGCAAAACAATGTGGATGTTACAAGGTAAGAAACACGATTTAAAACGAGTTTCTTGTTTCTCACTTCTCTTTCCGGGACGATAGTCTCAATGTTGCAAGGTTGGTTTTCCGCCTGGGGATGCTAGGGGCAGCGGGGAAAGTCACCATTTCCACCGGAACAGGTCATTTAACCATCCAAATGATTTCTAAATGGGTTTATTACGTTGAAATAGTTGCCAAGTTCCCCTTTAATACCAGTGCACATTTTACACACGTTCACACTTTTAATACCAGTGCACATTTTACACACGTTCACACTCTTAACACCAGTGCACATTTTACACACGTTCACACTATTAACACCACTAAGTCAAGTCAAGTCAAGTCAGATTGATTTTAAAGCACATTTAACATGCACATAGTGCAATCCAAAGCGCTCCACAAACAAGACACATGGCCTGCTAGACTGCAGTCTGGAGATGATGGAAGCACAGTCCAAAGTACTGAGCGATCGTGTAGATCCGCAATTCGGTGGACTGAACAGCGACCGTTTGTTGCTCCGTGAGAATGCAGCTCTTCACCGTTAACGTTAGTCTGCAGTTGGCAAGGCAGCTCGCAGGTCAGCAACAGCTCGGCGGCCACGGTAGATCTTTCGCAGAGTAGAGCCTAGGTCCGGCTGTCCCGAGAGATCCCCTCGACCAGACAGTGAAGTGCACTGTTCACGGATGGATGGAAGGATGTCAGAGGCCCAGTTAGTCTGCAGTTGGCATGGCAGCTCGCAGGTCAGCAACAGCTCGGCGGCCACGACAGATCTTTCGCAGAGTAGCCTAGGTCCAGCTGTCCCGAGAGATCCCCTCGACCAGACAGTGAAGTGCTGCACCGCTCACGGATAGATGGAAGGATGTCCGATGCCCAGCTAGGGCAAAAGCTAGCCATAGCAATCTCCCAATGGACAAATGTCAACGACATCAGCTGACTTAGGACTAAGAATAACACGCAAACTATCAAAAATAGCGTAAATAAATAGGGAAAACATTTAACTAGTCAAACCAATACAAAAAATAAACATGACATTACATAAAATTACGAACATTGTAAGTGTTTAGTACAGTATCTATTTATCCTGGATGAGTTCAGTCACCCATCACGTCTCAAATCCTCTTCATCTTTCTTTGTTAATTATTAATTCACTTCAACTAAGAAGTTAACAAAAAATATTTCTACAAATTAACAAAAACAGAAAGAAAGAAAGACAGAAAGAAAGAAAGCCTTTGAAATGTAGCCTATCCCACGCTTCCACAAAGAGGCATATTGAACTAATGTTTAGGCTACATGTTTTTTTCATGGGTAGGCTGTATTGTTACTACACCCTCTTCTAAGCAAACAAGGCATATAGGTTCATCATGTAGCATAAATATTTTGCTCTTTCTTACATTAAATAACCTTATTTATCTTCTCTACCCTGTAGTCATGGCCTCCTCATCACTAATTTCAGGCTCATCATTTTCAGTGGTCGACTGGTTGATCTGCTGCTCAAAGGCTACAATTTTTACCGCATAGGCCTACACAGATCAAACTTCAGTTTTGTTATTAATATTTGCATACTGCAAAGTCTATGGATACAAAAGGCTAAAATTTTAAGAAATGTTATATGTTGCTTGCAAATAGCTTGACAACGCTACAAATGTCCAATATTAGCCCAATAACTGCTAATAATCATTGCCTATAGGCTATCTCTCTTTACCAGTTACCACTTTTGTCTGTAGGCCTAATATAGAAGCTTGGCACATTTAGCATCATCTACCTGGCCGTTTCAGTCCCTCCTGGCCTCTTTCTACCATCCATCCTTCCTGACGCTTATGGCTACTGTAGGGCCGGCCCGGCTATCCGTATCTGAGAAAACTTTTTGGAAAAGACGGGCTATATGGACCCAACCAACTCTTTTTGGGAGGGGAGAACTCCCTCACACGGTAGGCTACAACCCATGCAGAGGCAACGGTGCCATGCACAGAATACGGAACGTGTAGCCTACTTTAAGAGAAGTTAGATTAACGTGACAAATGTCAATATTTTTTTCCTCGACCGGCCCAAAAGTGAAGCGCCCCACCGGGAATTTGCCCGATTACCCACCCCGGGCCTGGTCACAAATTGCACTGTAGGAATGATGTGTAGTGCAATCTCCATAAGATTTCCAGTTTCCATTGGACTCATTGTCCCAAAGTCATTTAGCTTACAGTGTATTTTTAACCAACGGCTTAGGTTTGGTCTCAGCTTTGGTAGAGACACAAAAAACACAACAACCAATTTTGTAATAGCAAAATATTGTATATTGAATATGTCCCTATATGGTCCATATGCAAACACACCCTTGATACTACTGCCGACAGTACTGGTAAGTTACCAACATGGCATGTTTTGAAATTTAGAGTCTAAAAAAACTAAACTATGATTTCCTGAATTCAATTTTGTCTTTCTTTCCATTAACCCCACCCGCCCACCCACCCAACACCCCCTCTACCCGGCGCCAACGCAAACACACACACATATCTCCAGTATTTCTAGTTAACTGTAATGGAGGGAATGTGGAGGCCTGCTAAGCCTGCTGTCCAGCCCTGGGTCGAATGCAGCCCAGCTTTAATTGCATTCATTATCAGAGTGTGCAGCTCGGGGACTAGGCTCCCGCCAGATGTGGAATTTGACTTATCGCTTGTTTATTTAAGAAAATAAAGAAAATAAATAAATAATAACCGCTCAGAGATAATAAGTAATGTGAATGTGTTTGGGGGGATGATGGGATTTCCTCACTTTTATCAGAAAAACTGACTCTACCAGCCAACCCCCCCCCCCCACCACCACCACCCTCTTCACACACACACTCCCTTCCTCCCTCCCTTTCTTTCTTCCCCCCTCTCTGTTTCTCTCTATCTCTTTCTCTCCATCCCTTTCTTTCTCCCCTCTCTCTGTTTCTCTCTCTTTCTCTTCCTCCCTTTCTTTCTCCCCCTCTCTCTGTTTCTCTCTCTATCTCGTTCACTTCCTCCCTTTCATAGGAACGATGAGGTGAGCTCCCCACCACCCCCCTTCTTCTCTCCTAACTGGACTCTGCAAGATTTGCTTTTTGCTGAGAAATTGGCATTTGAATGGGCAGAGGCCAGAAGCCATGCATGGCAGTGAGACAGATGCTGAGATAGCGGGATGCAGAAATGGGCTTTCTCTACGCCGCATAAGCACAAAGCACGGCCACCGCTGTAATTTTCATTTCATTTCATTTCATTTATTTATTTAAAGGACAGTGCACATTGATCCACATTTCTGTAAATGTGCCAGTGTTAGCCAGCAGGCTAATTTTCAACTGTAGTCCATTGGCAAGATGTTATACTAGGCACATGGTGGCTAAAAAAAAAAACATATTAAATCACATAGCAATTGACATACAGCAATAGAACATAATGCCATAATACTAGCTCCAATAAAACATTTAAAACACAAGACATATAACCATACAGCCATACAACCCTTAAAGGAACACGCCACCCAAAATCAGTAGTAATATATGTTCTTACCTTAACTTTCACGAGTTGAGTCATACCTCTCCCGCGCCGGTAGGTGCACTCAAACGCTCTGTCGCGTGGCTCGAATGTTTTAGCATGTTGCTATGCTAGCGGGCTCTGACGTGGCCGTAGAGAGAGGAACATAGCAGTATTCAAACACCTCCACGTTTTCCCTACTTAAATACAGTTGCACGAGTAGTTGATAAAAATGTGTACGTCACACAACATGAAACGTGGCGATTTTCCAAGCGAATAAACAGGAGAACTACAATGTGTGGCGCAATAGCACTTGGGAGTACTTCGACCTAGCGTGGTAATATTATTAACACCTAATTGTAGATCCTATCCACCACAGAGTTTAGAATCCATGCTGGATCGACCCTCAGCCTCTCCCTCCCCTCTGAGCGAGAGAGGCACACACACTAGAGATGCGCTGATGGGCTATTATTTCAACCATAACTGCATAGCAAAACTTATCATCCATCAGCCATCCATCAGCACCAAAGTTTGTTGACCAATTTTCAAAACTGCACCCGCCCACCATCCGCTGGTTGTTTTAATGTAGGCCTAGGCTATATGGGTGATGCAGCGCTGCTGACGTGAGGCTAGAAAGCCCTTGCCTGTTCTAGAAAGACTGATCTAATGCAGCAAATATATTAAAAGGCAAAAGTCGTACATTGGCTAGGCCTATCCCCAGAATATCAGCAGCAAACTCAGTCTCTGTCGCAAAACAGTCTCCAAATAAAACGCACATCGGCCTGTTGCCTATTCTGCCAGCTTGTGACAATATATCGTCCAAAATGCTTGATTGCATTGCATTCTCCACATTTTTAGCTACATTTTCATGTACCACATCAGCATTTTTGTTCAGTGAATCTTTTGTAAATTGCTTTACAATTACCGTCGGGCCTATAGGCCTATTGCCTGGCTTGCCTCAGCTTCGGTCACGTCCTTTTACAATTTTATCATTGTAATAAAAAACGCAATTTGCCACATAATTTCAGCATGCTCCTGGCCTACTAATTAATGCCTATTGTACTTTATTTTTTGCAAAAAGAAAGAAATCCTTGATAAAATAACAAGTCATTCACATTATAGGCTACTTTACACACTGTTATGTCAGGTTGACTGACAAGCCTGTTCTGAAGACTCCCATTCATTTTGACTGCACGAGCGCGTCTTTTTCAGACAGACATCGCAATTCATTTTATAGCAGGCCATAGGACAAATATGACGCCTCAATATTAAAGAAACTCCGACTCCATCCATTCAAGTCCACCGCACAACAATGCAACGTGCATGTTCACATTTTTAGTAACAACCGCCAAACTTGCTTGCTTGCCTTACACATCTAAGTTTTACGACTATTTTTCTTACCTTCTTTTTCCGCTGTGGATGTTATTGAGTTTGTAGAAGTTTTAGCTCTTACGTTCTGAACATCTTGCACTGCCATCGCCCGATGTCATTTCTTAGTCATATCACTTTCTGTCTCTCTTTTAAATGCCTATTCCCTGAATGGTAGGCTACAATTATGTGTTTTATATATAGGCTAGGCTAATATCTAAACAAAATAACACAGGCAGTCTCATCTAGGATATAACACAGGTTGAAGTTGGTTCTATTTAGGGAGGTGAATGTGTGTAAACATCTGTAGATGACTCAGAAATTTCATCGGAAGACAAGGAGTGAATAGTGGAGGCAAGCCGAAGTCTGCTGACAAGGGCCCGACGGTAATTGTAAAGCAATTTACAAAAGATTCACTGAACAAAAATGCTGATGTGGTACATGAAAATTTAGCTAAAAATGTGGAGAATGCAATGCAATCAAGCATTTTGGACGATATATTGTCACAAGCTGGCAGAATAGGCAACAGGCCGATGTGCGTTTTATTTGGAGACTGTTTTGCGACAGAGACTGAGTTTGCTGCTGATATTCTGGGGATAGGCCTAGCCAATGTACGACTTTTGCCTTTTAATATATTTGCTGCATTAGATCAGTCTTTCTAGAACAGGCAAGGGCTTTCTAGCCTCACGTCAGCAGCGCTGCATCACCCATATAGCCTACATTAAAACAACCAGCGGATGGTGGGCGGGTGCAGTTTTGAAAATTGGTCAACAAACTTTGGTGCTGATGGATGACTGATGGATGATAAGTTTTGCTATGCAGTTATGGTTGAAATAATAGCCCATCAGCGCATCTCTAGTGTGTGTGCCTCTCTCTCGCTCAGAGGGGAGGGAGAGGCTGAGGGTCGATCCAGCATGGATTCTAAACTCTGTGGTGGATAGGATCTACAATTACTGTAGGTGTTAATAATATTACCACGCTAGGTCGAAGTACTCCCAAGTGCTATTGCGCCACACATTGTAGTTCTCCTGTTTATTCGATTGGAAAATCGCCACGTTTCATGTTGTGTGACGTACACATTTTTATCAACTACTCGTGCAACTGTATTTAAGTAGGGAAAACGTGGAGGTGTTTGAATACTGCTATGTTCCTCTCTCTACGGCCACGGCAGAGCCCGCTAGCATAGCAACATGCTAACACATTCGAGCCGCGCAACAGAGCGTTTGAGTGCACCTACCGGCGCGGGAGATGTATGACTCAACTCGTGAAAGTTAAGGTAAGAACATATATTACTACTGATTTTGGGTGGCATGTTCCTTTAAGGGATCAATAAAGTAACCACCTATCCATCTATCTATCATACATACACCATGAGTTACAGGACAGCTAAACTATAGAGGCAGACCAACATTAATGTACTATGAGAAGTGCTCACATTTTTGTATGCTCAAAAGCCAGTCCTTAAGATGGTGTGTGAATGTATGGTGAGAGGTTCTAATGTCCACTGGCAATTGATTCCATAGTTTAGAGGCTCTCACAGAAAAACATAATTGGCCAAAGGAACTGGACCTAAGAGGGACTACACAGTCCCCTCTTAAGGCAGACCTTGTGGTTCTGCTGCTAGATGATTTTTGCTGTATAAAAGTGCTGAGTGAAGGGGGAGCCTTCCCATTAATGATCTTAAAAATTAGGCATGCATCACTGTGTTTTAAAATATTTTCCCAATTGAGTAGGTTATATTTGTTAAGTAAATTTGTAAAGTTTTTTTTTTTTGTCCAAGACTTTAAGTGCTTGTTTGTGGAGAGATAAAATAGGCCTTAATGTTGTGCTACATACCTGGGTCCAGCTTGTCATACAATATGTAGGTGAGGGATTATCATAGTATTCATGTATAGCTTTGCTACAGGTGTTGTCAAACAGTTCCTTATATACCTAAAGTTCGCTAGGTTATATTTGGTTATTTGCAATACCTTTCTCACTTGATGTTTAAATGATAGGGTAGAGTCAAGAATAATGCCCAGATATTTAAACTGTGTAACTGTTTGAATGACCTCCCCAGACACACAGACATTGGGTTCACAGTGAGATACAGTGTTGCTTTTGCTAAAAAACATACAGACTGTCTTCTTAACATTGAGATACAACTAAGAGCAAGTAAGCCATTTACGTACATGTACCATTGTATCGCTGAGCTTGGCAGCAGCTTGGGCTTTAGTTTTTGCATGAACATATATGACTGTATCATCAGCATACATCTGTACCTCACATCCAGTGCACACTGATGGCAGGTCATTTATGTAGATGCTGAACAGAATAGGGCCCAGGACAGATCCCTGGGGTACACCAAGTTCGTTCCTCAGGGGTGGTGATGTCTCACCACTAACTCTAACACACTGAACTCCCTTTGACAGGTAAGATCTCATCCAGTCAGTAACACTGGATGAGAAATTAAAATAAGACATCTTGTGGATAAGTATTTCATGGTTGACCATGTCAAAAGCTTTTTTCAAATCTAAGTAAATTGCTCCCACTATGCCTCCTTTGTCCAATTTTGATTTAATGTTTTCCACAAAGAAACAATTAGCTGTCTCTGTGGAGTGATTGGCTCTAAAGCCAAATTGCATGGGGTGCAGTTTAAAAGGACTACTGTTAAGATGCTCAGTCATTTGCTCAGCCACACATTTTTCAGCGATCTTAGACATGATGGGTAAAATACTAATTGGCCTATAGTTATTCATATCAGTTGTATCTCCTGATTTATACACTGGCACAACAATGGCTGACTTCCAGTCGTTTGGGAATTTTCCCTCTTTAAAAGAGGTGTTTATGATTTTAGTAACAGGCCCTGTGAAGGAGGCATCATGTTTCTTTAAAAACATGGAATCCAATCCAAATATGTCTTTTGATTTGGAGTTCTTAATAGAAGTAATTATAGACTTAACCTTGGGTTCAGAAACTTCAGTCAGAGTGAAGACTGGCTGTGATACATCAATTGGTAAGAAGTGTAGTGGACCACTTATGGGACTACCGTAAAACTCCAAATAATAGGCTTTTATTTTCCCAAATCGCCAAACTGCACCGGCTAGTATTAGAGACAGGCGTCTATATGAGACAGGCCTTTAATTCCCTTTACACAAAACTTTTCCACTGCAAAGATGGAAAATATTATCGAATTAATAATTTCAAACACACTGAATATCTACCTATATGACTAGGCTATCTGATGACAATTACGGATCCTCATTCATTTAGTGTTGAGATGTTGTTCATTGAGTGAGATACAGTAAGATCCAAATAGCGGGGATAGCCAGAACAGATGAAACATGTTTTAATTAAACGTAATCTACAAAGAGATCGTATCACACTGAAAGCTCATATTTTGTCACTAGCAAATAGCCTATATCGGTCCTTTGTCAAATACAGTTGCATTATCAGCCCTGACCAAAACCGTTCAGGAATTATTAATGCAAAAGTGGAACGTGCTTAATGTTTCATTCTCCCTCCTTTTCGGCACGAATGAAACAGCATGAGAGAGCATGAACCATTTCTCCCGTTTTGTATTTGCGCGCGGGAACATATTTTTACGGAGCCCGGGAGAGCTCACTTTAAGTGATATTTTTTCTGGTCGTGATCATTTGTGAGCACGTTTTCCTTTAATTGAGCCCTCGAATTAATAAAACGTGACCCCGTTGTAGGCCTAAATTGAGCTCTCGAAATATGTATTTCGTGCTCACATTTAGTAATTCCCGACATTTTCTCACCGCTCGCTGTGCTGTGGTGGCAACTTCGTGTTACCTTGGCATGGACTAGGCCTACAGCTGTCTGTGACAGTTCATATTGGTAATGTGATGATAACCGTAGGCAGCTAACTAAAGCCTTTAGGTGGTCAGGATGGTTTATAGCGGAATTCTACTCTTTGTAGCAGGGGCACCTGTGGTGTCAACCGCCAGCTATGGAGACCCATAATGGGGAAATTCTACTGGGCTGCATAGGCTACTCGGGCTCTGTTGTAATGACCGGTTTCCACTACCTCCTGGATTGTTGACTAAAGCCTACGTTAACTGTGAGGTCTAGAAGGCAATCGAAGCACACACAGCGACAAGCTCCCAAACAATTACAACACGTAGACCTACTGCTGTTGGTACAAAGGCTACTGCGTATTAGTAGTAGCCTAATACCCACCCAATACAATAAGGTTCCCTCTAGCGCCCGATGGGCCTCACCATATAACCCACCCGCACACCGATATGATGCACACAACGAGGTAAGCTTTGATACGGACTATGAAACGGGAGACATATAATAGTGGCGTAAACGATGCTCAGCTTCTCACTCGCTATAGCTCACACCGTTCGTGATAAACACCACAGCTCTGCATACACTTGGACCTCAACAAACACTCAAAACTTCGGCAAACATTCAGCTGGACGAAGATGGCAAGGGGCTTGTGCAAACACACACAATCATCTGCTCTCCCACCTATAGCCTACCTAACAGGGCTATATCAGGTGCACTGCAATCAATGAGATTCCCCCTACGTCACTACAAGCGACACACCTCCCGACGTCATTCCCGGAGATACCCCTTGACACCACACTACATTTTTGTGCACACAATTTAATTTCTTCGAGCCCACGTTTTAATTATTCGTGGATGCGTTTTAGTAGATCGAGATCTCGAATATACTATAACGTGCTCATGTTTACATGTGTCAAGACAATATTGAGTGCACGTTTTACAAATTGTGGCCACGTTTAAGTAGATCGTGCACACAATGTTCTATAACCAAGTTCATAAATTGTGCCCTCTTTTAAGTAAATCGTGCCCTCGTTTTAGTAAATGGTGCACTCGTTTAATAAATTGTGCCCTCGTTTGCTTAAAACGAGAGCTCAATGTAGTAAAATGAGCGCACACTATAGTAAAACGAGCATACGATTTAGTAAAACGAGTGCACAATATAGTTAAACGTGAGCACAATTTAGTAAAACGAGCGCACAATGTAGTAAAACGAGCGCACATTCTCTCAACATGCAAAACATTTTGCGATGACACCTCTAGGGCTCCCTATATTTTTGACCAGGGGTGCTGAATAACAAAATAATCATGGATGCCCGACGATTTCTCCCCCAGCATATGATTCGAATTTAGACAGCTAAATACGCCATTTCACTGCCGTGTATGAGTAGGTCTAAGAGTGAGAAGTTTTATAATGCCCTGGGCAGCCACATTCCACTGCAACTATGCGCAGCACTTGCCACTCCGACTCATCAATAAAAACTGTGCGCGCACACACCAGTCCCATAAAAGCGCACTTGACTTTACATCATTAACCTATTTCAGTAGGTTATATAGCCAGAGAATGTCCATAGACGGGCTTTGATATAGCCTAGTCTAAGGTAAATTCATTTTCTGACTTTTTTTCTCTTTATCGCCATGGCATTTAGAATAAAGAATAACTTTCGCGAACCGTTCTGGTTTTGTTGCCAGCATAAAAACAAGCTTATACCATCGGCCTATCTGCAAATTTTAAACACAAGGGATGAATTGAACGATGACGAAGTCGGACATATAGGCATTCATATTGGAAAAAAAAAGTTATACAATTTGGAACTCTAGCTTTTCCCCACCGCAGTCTTTTAATGCCATCTAATCATAACTTGCGCAGTCTGCGCCATACTTAAGCCCAAATCAGACCCAAGATTCGCAACGAGATGAGCAGCAACTTGATGCAACATTCTAAAACCTTGCAACTGTGACCAGACATGTGAATGCTTTGCGACAGCTTGTAACAACGTGCAACATCTAATTCACACTGCTGTAACCTCCTTTCTGTAACGGTTTCGGGTCATTGCGAATCTTTAAACAGACGATCTGACGGGTTTTAGAATATTAAATAAAACCCGAAACTAAAAAACAGACCAGGGGCCTCATGTACAAAGACTTGCGTGGATTTCATACTAAAACATTGCGTACGTGCAAACCTGAAAAGTAGAGTACGCACAAAAAAATCCTGATGTATCAAACCATGCGTAAGCAAGATTTCACGCACATTCTCTTTGTACATCGCAATCATCTTGAAATAGAGCGCACATGCACGAGCCCAAAACTCCACCCTGTCTCCACCCTCAATTACCGCAATTTTAATATGCTAATTAGTATAAATAGGCCTGCAGTAGTGCTCTCTACTGGCGAAAGACGGGAAAATGGAGAAAGCAAGAAAAAAGCGTAATTTCACTGAGTGCGAGATTGAGGTGTTGCTGTCGGAGGTGGAGGCCAGAAAAAACAATTTATTTGGTTCTCTGTCTGCTGGAATAAGCAGCAAAAGAAAAAGAATGGAGTGGGAGAGTGTGACCGAGGCGGTGAATGTTGTGGGGTCGGAAAACCGCACCATTGGCGACATAAAAAAGAAATGGTCGGATGTGAAGGTGGATGTAAAGAAAAAAGTTGCAGTCCACCGACAAAGCGTGGGTAAGACGGGCGGTGGAGCCGGGGTGGGGGAGCTCGCACCATTTGAGCAGAGAGTGGCAGCTGTGGTTGGGGATACGGTTCTCTTTGGTGTGGTCCCGCCTGCTGAGGGAGATTCCGACGTGACCCAGGAACGCAACGAAGGTAAACTAATTTCCATTCATTTGCAGAACTTTCTCATCCCTAGCCTACTAGGGCCTAGCCTGTATTTCCCTCTGTATGTTGTAATGAACAGCCGCTCATACGCACACATTGTTAATATGTTGTGTTTGAAGATCATTGTGTCGATTTACACCCCCTTCATTTAAAAAAAACACTTTGGCTTATTTCCCATAATGTGATTTTAATATGATTATATATATTATTTTCTCTCAGACAGCCCAGCATTCAGTGGCACCCACTCCACGCCACACCGAACAACTCCACAGGCTGAGCCGGACCCTCCTGTCCAGCCAGGCGTCTCCGGTGTTACTTCTAGTGGTTCCCATCCCCCTGCTGCTGCGGTCCACTCGACAGGTCGGGTACTGACGCGCGCTGTGTTGGAGTCACAGGGGGAAATCGTTAGAGGCATTGCTGACATCAACAGCCACCTCAAACAGATTACTGACGCACTCGTTGACATCAGTAACTCATTAAAAGAATTGGTCAAAAAATGAATTTGTCTCCGTTTACCTTTTTATATTCTGGCCACTAACTGCTGTCGGGTTCGAATGGCATCTTGGTCGGGCTGCACATTAATTGGTCCTGGGTCTATGTCGTCTGGTGGGTTCACTACCTCACGCAGTGGCACGCCGTGCCTGTGCGCAACATTATGCAGGACTCCACAAGCTAATACAATGCGGCACACTTTCTCAGGCCGATACAGCAGTATCCCCCCGCTGCGGTCAAGGCAGCGCCACCGGCCTTTCAGCTGCCCAATAGCTCGTTCCACAACTGACCGAGTGAGGGAATGGAGAGTGTTGTATCTCTCCTCTCGGTCAGTCTGTGGGTTGGTGAGGGGGGTTAACAGCCACGTCTTTAAAGCGTAACCGCTGTCTCCTAATGAGCATTTGGAACAATTGGATCATAGGCTACCCAAAATTTCTAGATGTCCTCATAATTTCCCTTTAAGTGTTTGAAATTGCTTACCAATTAGCCACCCATCACGCACCCTGCCAGCCTCCAACCTATTCCCAACCATGCTGTTTCTCAGGATGCATGAATCATGGGTTGACCCAGGCCACCTTGCCACTACATTCGTAAGGCGCATTTGGGCATCACAGATTATTTGCACGTTTAAAGAATGGAAATGTTTTCTATTAACGTAAGCAAATTCCCCGTCAGATGGCGCCTTTATAGCAATGTGTGTGCAGTCGATCGCTCCGATTACATTGGGGAAACCGGCAATCGCTGCAAATTGCGCTTTGATGTTTGCCTGATCAGCTGCATCGTATGGGAACCCTATATACCTGGCTGACATGCGGATAATGGCGTTCAAAACAGCCGGCATGGTGCGGCTCAGGGACGATTGACTCATTCCTGACCGGTCGCTCAGTTCCCTCTGGAATACTCCTGTTGCCAGAAAACCAAGGGTGGTCAGGACTTGTATTGGAACTGGCAATGCGTGGCTTCTCGCCGTCTCTCTCTCCAAAAGCGGGCCCAACTCAGCACAGAGTTCCAAGAGGATAGCTCTTGGTAATCTGAATCGGCTGATAAGCCAGTCATCATCATGGGCCAAAAAATCATGATAATCAAGAAACACCCGTTCCCTTCTAATGCGACCATTAGCAACATCCTCTAACAAGGCCAAAACTGCCATCATCAACCTATCGATTATTGCCACATTTTGCGCACGCTTTTATATCGTCACTTATGTGGATGCATGCTGGGGATAGGTTGTTCCCATACGCCTGTGGTGTCAGTAATATGTACATAATTTGATATCGACAGACTGGTTGATTGATTGACTTTAAATAATGGCTTTTGCGTGTAATGCGACTGACTCGTGAACCAATACTTATTTGCAATTTCAATACATCGCCACTAAGTGTCGACAACGGACAAAACCCCACTAGAAGTGTGCGTACGCCAGACATGAAGTTTGCGTGGAGGACCGCACATTCTCACGTTCAAGTCAGTCTTCGTACATCCGGACGTGAGCGTGAGAACTGGCGTACGCAGCATTTTTGTGCGTACGCAAGCTTTGTACATGAGGCCCCTGGCCTCTACTGGAGACCGGCCTTTAACCCAAACCTGTAGCCACGCCAGGCGTTTAAAAGAGACGGGCGTCTCTTAGGGACTCAGCGATTATTTGAAGTTTTACGGTATGCACAGTCAATCTCACAGAATTGACAAAATGGCTATTAAGAATAGTCACTATTTCAGCTGGTTCCTTATATAGGGTACCATTGTCTTTGATCTCCAGCTGCTTTGTTGCTTTACTATGTCCTTTCCCTGTTAGTTTATGCAAACAGTCCCAGACTTGTTTATGATTACCCTTAGCGTCCCGTATGAGGTCAACAAAGTTCGATTTAGCTGCACTAATTACCTTTATTACTCTATTTCTCAAGGACACAAATATATGCCTGTCAGTCAATGAGTTGGACTTGAGAGTGCTTTAAAGCATTATCTCTCTCCTTCATTAATCTCCTTATGTCACTAGAGATTCAAGGGAGGGTATATCTACTATTTCCTTGAAAAAAATTGAAAATGGATAGAAATTGGTATAGGGAAGAAGAAAAAGGACACATCTCAGCTATTGGAGTGATTTGAAAACAGCACATTCATATAATGGGAGGTTTACTCACTCTATAGTAAACCGACATACTTAGTAACCACTTAGTGGGCCAAAACTGGATGGACCTTATACTGTAAGAGGTGTGTAGGGTGAGTCAGGAGATTCATGTCAAACCTGAGCCTCTCATTGATGGGGACCTATAATAGTCAGGTTGATTGTACAGTGAATGACTTTATGTCTTATGACTTTGAATGACAGATATTACGCTTTTTGAGAGAGAGATGTATATTCCGCTGTGATTATTTGGAAAACGAGACCTGAAGGTGCAATGCTAGATTTACGCATGCGGGTTGCTAACCAGCTGTGCTCTGTGGCTATGCTAGGTGAACGATTCCCCTATTACTATTCGTTTATTTACTAAGAAATTGGCTTCAAAATAAAAGTCCAACATTCGCAAAGCAGCTTTGCTGTTTTTGTTCCAACCCACTGAGCAAAGACGTTGATACGACGTCTTTAAGTCATTTTTGGACATCAAATGTAAGTCACCTGGACGTGCAGACTGTTACTCCAGGCGACGTCTTTTTTCGACGTCTATTGAACGTCCATTTATGACGTCCACATAGAAGCTATTTCTAGTCCAAATGTGGTCTTCATGGACATTTTTTCGATGTCATTTTGTGGACCGTTTTTGACTTTGTGGACGTCTTTTCGACGTCAAATTCAGACTAATTTTAGACATTGATTTTATACTGTACTGTTTATAGTTCCTATGCATAACTGTAGTCCGGTCACAGCCCTTTTACTACTGCAGGTAAACGATAATTCCCCAGACTCACAAACACATGAGGCTCAAGAACAGTTTACGCTTTTATTGCAGTTACTAAAATGTACATAGAGGACTCACAGCAGCCCAGCTATAAACATTGCAGTCCCGTCGCAAGCACCCCCAACTGGTTAAGTTATCTAGGTGAATATACATTCAAAATACTGAGAGGGCACAGCAATTCATAATTAAACCCACACACAATGATCAGATTACGCTACACCTTAAATTCAGTTCCGCTCACCCAACGTATTCGGTCCACTCTGCGTTTACAGCTGGGCTGACGAGTCACGTAGACAACAGACACAACACATAAGGAGTTTTAAAAGAATAGTCCACAGGACGCGCTCCGATGTAGCCGGTACTGCACTGTCGGCGCCAGGTCATCCACAAGTCCAAATCAGGGCGGATCCTTCCCTGAATGTACTTCGGTTGTTCAGCAGACACAGTCAACGTTACATCCGGCGGTGTTCATTGGCACTTCCAGCATTCGCCCAGATCGCGTTTTGCTCGGCTGATGTAAACCTGAGCTGCAACGGACAACAAACATTTATGAGCCACCAGCCACTTTGTCTACCAACTTACTAACGCATAGCAAGTAGGGCTACAGAAATATAACTTCCCTTAACAGGGTACTTAGCTTGCGTTGATGGTGGGCTCTCTGCCGTTGTGCCAGTTGCTGTCGCATCTCCCTCTCAAGGCCCCCTCCTGCCGGTCAAGCTCATATAAAGCACCAGGCCAGGTGAAAGCAAGTGGTTAATCAACCAATGTGAATGAACCTCTCCCCCTTCACAGGTGCACAAAATCAGTCTATTACATCCCCAGGTGTCCCTAGTCAGTCCAATACACAGCCACTCAAGGAGTCCATTAACCCAAATGTTAAAATACACAGCAGGTAACAGCAAAAACAGTGTAACATGCATAGCAATAAGCTGCACATACACCATGCATACACAACAGTCCCATTTCAGAACGTGGCATGCTGTTCCAGTTAATTTTCCTATAGCTTTATTTGACTTTCTCACCAGCAGATGGTAACTGGAAATGCATACCAAGACATACATTTCCACTTCAAATCTGCTGCCGAGCCAAATGAAGCTTCAGTAAAATGAACTGGAACAGGTTCCTACCTTCTGGACACATTACAGTCAGATTAACAATAAATCACAATCCAATCCCGACTGTTGTTTCCCCCATCTTTACTGCAAATATGACCAGATTATTGCAAACATGACCAGATTCACCTAATGAAAATAAAAACTAATTCTGGGCTCTTTTTTTTTTACACATATGCACTCAGCGTTCTCAGGGCAGCAGTCCTCACATCATAACGCCTGCAAACAGAGGGAACAGAGGGAGACTAAAATTAATAAGTTGCAAAACACACAGAACACAAAAAGACGATCACTGAAGCACTACTACTGAGGCGCAAGTCAGGTACATCAAACAAGGGGCAAATAAGGGCTATGAAATGAAGAACATGAAGCCAAACACTACTTCACAACCTAAAGTGTATCATACCCCCAATTCCCCAAATGTATAATTGCCCCCATTCGCATCCACTACTACATTCATTTGTTTTACTGGTTACATGCTGCTATTCCGACATGCCGCTACTTAGACATTGGCGTCTAATTGTCGAATTGCTGGTATAACATTAATTTTCAAGCGTCCCATTACTGCGACATTTTTTTTTTAATTGTTGGAGTAGCGGCACTTGACCTTTTTTCAAACGTCCTGCCATTCCGACACGAGGTCATTAACAGTGCCATAGCCAGGATTTTTCAACGGAGTGGACTTTTGCGAAGTAGGCCTAGGGTGGGCCTTTATTTTTTTATTCCAATATAAAGGCCTACAGTAATCGTTCCAACTTTAAACAACACACGATTTCATCACAGCTCAGACGATTCATGGCAAAAAAACAATAAAAGGCTACATTGATAAATAGCAGGGGCATCGACAGGATTGGAATCTATAATAGCCTACGCACAAGAACTTTAACCGAATGAAACCGAAAGGTTAGTCGCGTCTTTAAGAGTGCGCCTCACACACACCAGCTCCGTTGAACATTGTATTTTTCGTGTTTAAGAGCTAAAACAAGTTGATTAGAGAGTCACATTTGAAATTTCGGGTAGTCTAAATTATAGCCTATAGCGCGTGCATCTCAGAGGAAGAGATTTTGGAGAGAGAGAGAAGATTTAACCTAGGTGATCATTATTTGTGTCTGGTGGTAATTAGACTTGAGTATAGATACCTACGAATTGTTTTGAATAAAAAAAGATAAGACAACAAATGAAATGTGACCCTGCAAGGCGAAACCAGTTGTTTTGGTAAAATTTACAAAATTAAGTTATTGTACTCACACGAACGGCCATAAACTAAACTTTCCAATAATATGCATATCGAGGGTATTGCAAATAGTATTGGGTATTGGATAGTCGCCGACCCTCATTAGATGTGGATATTTGGAGGTTAGGATAGCCTTCAAGAAACAAGGTTATCGCAGTTGCTGTGAGACATACGGCCCTTCTCCAGTCTCTCTCAAAATCAAAACACACCCAATTCACGCTTGGACTTTTCGATTATGTTTCTAAATGTTGGGACTGATGGACACTGAACTCTGGGGGTTATTTGAACGTTCGTTGTGAAGTGGTTTACTCTAAAAGGAGCGTCGGATATCCCGCCTGTCTTTGCACAATTAGGGCCATGATAATGAATGCAACAACTGCACGCATGACATATAAAATATATATTCCTAGCCTACATTATTGTGTAGTAAATTGAGTTTATCCAACCTGCTGACAAGCCAAAATGCGTTGCACATGGCTTTATCATTGTCCTCTAAAATGCAATATAAGCAACTTCAATATATCGCACACCCAGTTTGAACACCCTGATGGACACTGAACTCTGGGGGTTATTTGAATGTTCACTGAAGTGGTTTAGGCTACTGGAGCAAGAATTCCGCCCGTCTTTGCGCAATTGGCCATTGATTGACGGCCATTAATGAATTAATATAGGTGGCCTGCACGCACAGAGTTTGATTGATGCAGTTTCCGACCGTTTCCCCCTGAGAGCTTAGAGAATAAAATGAGGAGAGCTACCTGTGTTTTACATATAATGTGTAACATTTATTCACATGGCCAGTTCAAAATCACCTAAGGTTTTGACTGAAATGTGTGCCGATATCAATTATTGGGAAAAACATTGTTTGGAGTGGATGGCAGGTGGATTGTTGATGTAGCTGCAGGTGCAGATGACATGACTACAGCTCATCCATGCATCTAGGATGTTGGAATTTGATAGGATACAGGAACTGAGATAAATTGAAAATGAGGATTGGTAATGTCGGAATAGCGGTACTAAAAAAAGTCGGAGTAGGGGCATGTCTAAATAGAGGCATGTCGTAATAACGGTATGTCGTAATAGAGGGTTGTCGTAATAACGGGATGTCGTAATAAAGAGTGAACCCCTGTTTTACTGGTCCTCTTGTATTTAAATATCAACACTACATGCATATTAAATGTAAATAATGTTGTCTACCTAGGCCTATGTCTCATGGAAATTATCTAACGTTAACAACTCTCATCTGTGTCTGTAGAAGCTAAGTTGATATTAGCCTGCATGGAGACACTTTAAATAACAGTTGACTTGATATGCGCCTGATATTTCATTTAAACTAAAACTACATTCACAATGACATCTTACACAGATGTATTTTTGGATATAATATTAACTACCATTCCAGATATCCAACATAATGATGAAGTTAGCTATTGGAAAAGTTAACATTAACTCAGTCAACGTTAGCGATTCTTAGTTCGCTAACGTTAGCTAATTGCTAGCTAGTTCTAACATGACTTAGTTCAGTTTTGGTTAACATTACACTTTGAAACCAATACATTTATAATAAATAAGCGTTTTCAATTGGCATATGCAGAAGTACTGTAATTCTTACCTTGGATATGATGATGGCAGAGTTTGGACAGCTCACACAAGCAGAAAAGTAATAGTTGAAGTTACTGGATTTGAAAACTTTATCAGGGGTGGGAGGCAGGGGATGAACGTTAGAAATCGCCCCACAATGCTGTGCGGTTCAAGTGCAATTCAAATTGCTGTCAGAGGGTTAAAAGCAGAGCAAGACTGAGAGGCAAACGTTTAACAACTTGTTGAAAGTGTCTTTTTTATCAGCAATCACCAAATGAAAGCTAGACAAAGCCAAAACGATTTCTTTGCAACTAGTAGACACAGGAGTTGCATAGCCTACACATGCTCATTCCTTATGGTATTTAACTCTCAAAGAATTTGTTGCAGTTCGCAATTTTCAGTAAAAAAGTGACTTAATGTGCCTGACATTTTTATTGTAGTCTACTCTTGAGATGTTGACCTTAAAATACTCAGTAAGTTAACCCATTACTTAGGCTACCAGTGACCCAAACAGTGGGTAGAATACCATGTTGGAGATTGAGTTCCAAACCACCAACCCTGTGGATGGATTATGGAAAATAACCCAGCATGGGCTAACATAACCCAATAAATGGTCAAACTGCCACAACCCAGTAATTGGGTGCAGAAATAACCCAGCATTTTTTAGAGTGTACGAGGCCTATTACTACTACTACTAATAACTAGATGTACCGCAGAGCGGTACAAAATATGACCGCCGCCCAGTCCAGCACATTTTTTCCACAAAAAGAAATCACGCTGAAAGGCCTATATGATTCTAACTGTCTCACTAAATTGCATTATCCACACTCAATTCTCACTGGTATCTGCTAGACAACAAGTACCAAAACATGATTAGTTCATAGATTTCACATGTAAAATTAATTTTATACAACCCCACCTCCATCTTGCCTGTTCATAATTATGAGAAATTCTTGATTGTTTGTGTTATGTTTATGTTATGTGTGTGGGTGTGTGTGTGTGTGTGTGTGTGTGCGTGCCTGCGTATGTGCCTGTGCATGGAAGCGTACATATGTCTACTGTGTGAGTATGTGTCATGATTACTGTGAATGTGTGTGTGTGTGTGTATCTGTTTGTGCACATGAACTGGGCTAACATGACCCCTGGAGGCAAATATACGGAAAAAATGGTCATCTTAGGCCCTACAGTTCTCAAGATATTCACAGAGAACTGTGTCTGGCCTACCCTCCTTTCGGGGGTCCAGTCCAGCGGGGGGGCTACAGATCAAAACGAAAAATGACAGTTCCATGCTATCCATGTGGGGGTACATGCCCACCAAGTTTTGTGTACCCCGGTCTTTCAGTGTCCCGGGAATCCTTGTTGGTGTACGTCACTAAATGTACACATAAATTGTTTTATTGTAAGGCCCCCCATGAACGAAAGTACACAAAACTTGGCATGCATTCGGAGGGTGTCATAATGATCCTACACTTTCAATTTCGTGCAGTTTTGACCATGTCAGCCAGAGATATTGTGATGAAAACACCTAATTTTTTGCTTTTTAATTTTTAACTAGGTGGCGCTATACATGAAATAAGTGGTAATGGGATGGGTTGACATGGCCCCTTGAGATCAACATACAAAAAAAAGGTGGACCTCCTAGGCCCTACGGTTCTCGAGATATTCACAGAAAACTGTCTCCGGCCACCTACAGGCCAGTTGGTGTATAGTAACATAAATTAATTTATTGTGTGGCCCCCCATGAACGGAATTCCACGAAACTTGGCGTGCATTCAGAGGGTGTCATAATGATCCTACACTTCCAATTTCGTGCAGTTTTGACTATGTTAGGTCACAGATACCTGCGATTACAACACCTCATTTTTACTTTTTTGTGTTTAACTAGGTGGCGCTATACATGAAATGAGTGGTTATGGAATGGGTTGACATGGCCCCTTGAGATCAACATACAAAAAAAAATGGTCCTCCTAAACCTTACGGTTCTCGAGATATTCACAGAAAACTGTGTCTGCCCTACCCTCCTTTCGGGGGGTGCAGTCCAGCGGGGGGGCTACAGATCAAAACGAAAAACGATGGTTCCATGCTATCCATATGGGGTTACATGCCCACCAAGTTTCGTCTACCCCGGTCTTTCAGTGTCCCGGGAATCATTGACAGAAATTTGGACTAGAGGGTGACACGGGAAGCAATTTTCACTCCCGTCCCATCCCGAGCCCGCACAAATACTCCCGTCATATCCCGATCACGTGACAGCCCCCCAAAAAAAATTCTGTCCCGCAAAATCCCGAGAGAAAGACTCCCGAATCCCGTCCCGCTCCCTATGTTGATGTCTAAAGTTATCCGACTGTTAGGCTACAGTAGCGTGCGGTGACCATACATTTTGGTAGGGCAGAAAGCCTTGTCTAACTTTTCTTTAATAGCCGATCATTTTGGGCTATATTAAAATTACATATTTTACAGTACTTTGCTGTAGGCTATGCTTAAATCATTTCATAGTTAGATCTCATCCCATCAGTTAAGTTTGCACCGTTCTCATCACGTTAAACCAGCGAAGCATAGCAACGTTGCTATGAGTAAACAAAACAATTTTTTGTGTTCCGCCAGGGTTATGCGATAAATATATTGAGGAATGCGATCGTCAAGGTGTCATGCCCCAACATTGCATGACACATTAAACTCAACGAGAATCGCTTTCCCGGACAGCTCGTGCAATTGAATAGAGTTGTCCTTTGCTGATACTTTCGCCTGTAACTGTTTCTTTGCATCCATTTTGCCTTAGGGCCTATCGCTGAAGCTGATTGATTGTGAACAGGGCAGCTGCTTGTCTTGCTCTGATAGGCTACCAATCAACAACAAACGTATTGTGGGTTGTAATTGGTTCTCTTTTCTAAAACGAAATGCCTCACGTCTTTGGGCGCACTCACTGCATTGCAGCGTCATTTTTTAAGTTAATAATCTCTGGCTTCCCGCCAGCTCCCGTTTATTATTTCCTGTCCCGTCCCAATCACGTTACCAACAGTGAAATTTACTCCCGTACTGCGGGAAACCCGCGGGAATACCGTGACCCGCGGGAGTCCCGAAAAATTGTCACCCTCTAATTTGGACATGCGAAAAAGAAAAAAAAAAAAAAAAAGAAAAAAAAATCTGACTAAACCTATATGACCGCCGCTTCGCTGCGCGGCGGTCATAATAATGATCACATTCATCATGTTGGTAAGAACAATGTTGGTATTTTACATTTATTTTGTATTACTACTAGCCTACTGCTACTAGGCTACTACTACTACTACTAATAATAAATTACTTAAATCATGTTAATTCCCTGCACCTGTTTTAGACGTCCAAAAAAGTGACCTACACCGACATCCAAATGTTCAACTACATATTGACGTACAAATGGGGTCATTATTAGACGTCCAAATAGTGGATCTAGTTTGCACAGTCGTTCTAAAGTTCAGAATTGGTCATGGACCGACGGACGCAATATAGACATCATCTCAACGTCCATACGACGTCCAATGTTTAGTGGGAAACCTTAGCTGATCATGTCACATTTGAGTCAATGGGCTACTCCAGTGCCAAAAAGACAGAACATGGTCAAGCAAATCATTTTTGTATCATAAAAATGTATTTGTTTTATGATGTAACCTTTGCAGATGATTTCTCATATTTTGCTACTAGGAATGTCCAACCTTTTTAGGTTACACAAATACGGGTCAGCTGAAAGTATTAGTCTCCCAGTGTTAAACTCAGTGATTACTTCTCAACTTGTGTAGTAAAGTGACATTCGATGTAGACTTCATAAGATATTCATGAAATATTTACAAAGGCTGGAGAGATTAAATTAATGGTGTCCAGGTTACACAGGTCAGCTGAATGAAGGCTAGTTTACCTCCCAGTGTTAAAGTCAGTGATTATGAATACTTCACAACTTATATTAAAGTGACATTTGATGTAGACTTCATAAGATATTCATGAAATATTTACAAAGGCTGTAGGTTAAATTAATGGTATCCTTTATGAAATATTGGAGGCAAATTTAAAACCTTTTCCATATTTTCCAAATGGGAATAATTCATCAAGTCAAGTCAAGTATTTTTTTTAAAGGTGATTACAAACTGCAAATTGCCAGGCTATTTTTAAAACACAAATTAAAACAGAAAAAAGAAAACCTGGTTACTGGCAGTATCCTAAAACAATATAACTAAACTAAACTAAAACTCAGAAACCCAGCCATATTACTTGTCTGTGTACGCAATGGGCAACTTCCCAATTTTTTCCCACTGTTTAATTTTGTTATAAATATCTTCAGTAATTGCTGCCCGGCACCGCTGAGTGAACTGTGACATTTTTTCTTTGTCAGGATCCCATGCAGGCACAGCTTTGAACGCTTTTGGGCAGACAGGTGTCGTTCTGGCAATTGTATTGCGGTCCACTGCAATGGCGGTGAATGCCCTCTTCATCGAGCCGATTTCTTGATATTTCTTAGAGCCCTGCCATAGCGCTGCAAGATTCCATGAGTTGTCAGCACTACAACAATAGAAACACTTAATTAGTACAATTCAGACTTCACTTTCTGGAAGCGAACATGTCATAATAGTGCCTAAACTGTCAATATTTAGTGTGGAGAGGACAGAGGCAGAGGACAATAAATCTATGGACCCTTTCAAGAGAGTTCCATTATCAGCATCATAGTTGGCCCCACAAGACTTCCTTTTTAACATTCCATATGTTATCTTAATTCAGAGGAAGTAGATTGGGGCCCAAATAGAACGTTCAAGCATTGTTTTTGTTTTTATTGTTGAAAGGGTCCATACTGCTCTACAAGTTGCACACTGACTACTTTTCAAAGATTAATTTCTTTGTCCCATGACAAGATATAATAAAACATATTTAAAAAAAATAAAATGTTAGAGTTGTTCGCATTTTTGAGAGATGCTGTATTTCCACCTACAGCACATTGGTTCTGTAAGTGCAAGTGTATAAAACTTACCTCTTCTTCGTGACTGATGTGTAGCTTTAGGCTTTTTTTCTTTCTTCACCTTCACACAAGGTGTTTGACTGCAGGAAGAGTCCGAAAACTGGAAGGAGCCAACTTAGTCAAAGTCAGAGGTGTTGCTGTCGTCTTTTGGTTCCATCTTGATTTTTAGCTTCTGTCTTGGTGGACTCTCTGAAGAAAAACATTGTGACTTATTAAAAACTCAACATGGAACCACCTTAAACAAATTGACATCATGTATAAGTATTAGTATATATACTTTTTTGATCCTGTGAGGGAAATTTGGTCTCTGCATTTAACCCAATCGGTGAATTAGTGAATCACAAACACACACAGTGTACACACAGTGAGGTGAAGCACACACTAATCCCGGCGCAGTGAGCTGCCTTCTACAACGGTGGCGCTTGGGGAGCAGTGAGGGGTTAGGTGCCTTGCTCAAGGGCACTTCAGCTAGTCGGGGCTCGAACCGGCAACCCTCCGGTTACAAGTCCAGAGTGCTAACCAGTGGGCCACGGCTGCCCAATGTGGACATCTATCTTCATCTATTACCTCTATAAGTGCTCTGACTTTGAAGTTGGCTCTGACTTTGAAGTTGGCTTTGGAGGAATTCTTTGTCAGCAGATAAACCTGACACCTTTTCCTCCAACAGCTGTATTTTGAACTTCATGCTGTCAAGTTGACAACGCAGCTTTGATATTTCATGCATAGCTGTTGGTGAGTCTGTTGATTACAACGCATTTTTTGTGATTCCAATGAATAGAGAAACATCTTAACCCTTTAGGCGCCAGAGGTTTTTTTTCGAAACGTTCGATTTTGACATCTTCATTTCAAAAGGCTATATCTTAAAAGTGATAAGAGATAGAGACTTTCTGTAAATTAGAGAAATATTAAGGATGACCCAAAGTTTATGTAGGGATTAAATGTTTATATCTAATTTGCATATCATGACGTCATATGGTGTTGCATATGACGTCAAATGTTTTTTTTTGTTGTTGTTTTTTTCTTAGCTGACAAAGACACACACATCACAAGGACATGAACACACAAAAAAGAACACATATATGTGTCACCACCTCTGCTCCTGTTGCGAGCAGCATGGCCAGATCTGCCTCGCGTCGAGTGGAGAGAATTTGCGCAGCTCGGACTAGGCCTACTGTCATTCTCATTGCGACTCCCCACACTGCCTCTACGTTCCCCCCTAACTGTCCTATGAGCACTTCGACCTCGTCTAACATACCCAGTGGCATTAGACAAAGGCTCCACCACGTTACTGTCGCCGCTATTGCGGAGAGGCACACGTTCAGAAGACAGAAGCTAGCGCTATGGACATTAGGCTACCTCCAGCCTCGTTCGCCACACCACTAACACCCTGCTAACTTCCCGATGAACACTCCGAACCCGTGAAACATTACTCCCACCAGTGACATTGGGCAAACGATTCAACGTTTGTGCTAGGTGTAAGCTAAACTATGGAGTAAACTCTCACTTTTTCCAGCTGCATCATCGCAAGGCAGGGACGCATCTGAAGCCTCACTAAACGAATCACGTCATTTTCTGAAGGCAGATATTCCCCTTCAGAATCAGGGTCCGCGAATAGAAGACCCAACACTTCATTTCGGGTAAACTTTTTTGATGCCATTAGACGATAATCTAATACAAATACTCGCTGACGTTGACAATATCGCTCTGACAAAGTGGCAGACACGCACACTAGCTCCAGTATTTCACGCACTGATTCAATGCGCTGTAGCTAGAAAGTTTTGTTTAAAGCGTGCCCTTTTTTCGACTCGGGGATGACGTATGACATGTCTGCCATCTAGTGGAGTGGAGGTCGAACGAAATATGACACCCTATTTGACTAAATCGGCCGTTTTATTCAGTACCGCATCTTGTCGACTAAAGTCGACCGTGGCGCCTAGAGGGTTAATCAAAACACCACTTTAATATAATAGCTAAAGAACCACTGTGATATGGTATACATATGACACATACACTCCACACACTAGCTCACACAGAGTTGCAGGCAAAATACCACAACTACTACCAATACAATACATTAAAAACACATCTTACAGCAGTAAAAGTTGGGGTAAGGGATGAATTATGAGATTAATTGAGATGCATGATTTATTTTCTGAAGAGAAAAGGTTTAGGAGTGGGCATTGTTTATATTTCATATTATGCGCCTAGATTTATAACTGTATACAGTCTACACAAACTAATTCACAATCTGAATATTGCAACAACACACACTCCTATAATGTATAGAACGCCGGAAGGGACCTATTTCCCCCTCCATAAGTCCATTATCCCGCTTATTCCACTGCCATGGCTTAAATTAAATTTTTCAAAATAGGGGGGAATTCCCCCCTTAGGTTCTTCATGTAGAATTTAGAATTTGGGGGGGGGGGGGGGGTTGCCTTTATCAGGTATTTTCTTTGGGCACCCACACCAATTTAAGGGATTCTAACTGCATGACTCGCATTGCGGTTTGCGCTGTTGGAATCGGATTCACATGCTTTCCTCTTATCAGGTGAAACTTCACATATCATGCAAGTAGGCTTACGTTTTAGCCAGCGGTAGGCTACATGTTTGCATGACGTAAAGGTTGTATAAACCGCTGAACGATACTTTCAATGAACGTCTTCGTGGTCGTAGCAGAGAGAGTGAGGACATTTGGAGTGGAGGGGGCGGCAAGCACAAAGTGGTTCTGTGTGTGTGTGAGTGTGTTTGTGTGTGTCTGCGTCTGCGTGAAGCTATGTTCAATTCAACTCGGTAGGCTAGTTGATCCGTCTGGTCAATAGCCCCCCATTCACGCCACAGATTAGAATAACGTCATCAGACAGGCTGTAAAGTATATGCGGGAATTTCTCGCATTATGATGGCTAGAGTTGCGGGATTTGAACAAATTATGCACAATACCCGCAATCCCTCCGTGAAATTTAGGCCCTGACTGTTGCCATTTGCGTTGTGTTCATTTCCTGTTTCCACTGTTTGTATAACTACTTTTTCCCGACACATTTCAACTAATTTCTCAACTTGCAGGACAAACTGCTGTTACTAGTTCTACAGTAAATGGATGGCTGCTATTAGACCAGTCCAGAGCCCTAGAGAGATCTGGGCCAGTCGTTAAATGGATGGTTGCTACGGCCAAAGGCCAGTCGTTAGTTCTGTCTCTCCCGTTGTCAAGCGGGCATATCCCAGGATTCTGATTAAGTTTAGCTTTGAAACATCGCTATTTTACTTGGCCTACTGCCATCCATCTAGTTAAAAGCCACCTCCGACATTATGTTACAATGTTGCTATGTTCTGAACATCTGTATTTTACAGCTCAGATGCAACGTGAGTTAATTTAAACTTCACAACAAGTTAGGCGAATTAATATACAAGTGTGATACGGCCGAAAAAATGGATCTGGTAACATAATGTTAATGGTCGTTCTAAATTACGTAGGACAATGGGAAATTCAACCAAGCAGTGGAATAAGTAAGGGATAATGGACGACACAGTGGTCTGTTCACAGAAGTTAATGCACGGTCGAGGTTGTAAAACGGCCCCGACGCGAAGTGGAGGGCCGTTTAAACCTCGTAAGTGCATTAACTTCTGTGAACAGACCACCGTGGAGTCCATTATCCCGCTTATTCCACTGTTGCCACTTGCGTTGTGTTCATTTCCTGTTACAATTGTAACGCTTTAATCGCTAAAACTCTTGTTTGTAGAACTAATTTCTTCCTACACATATCAACTAATTTCTCAACTTGCAGGACAAACTGCCGTTACTAGTTCTAAATGGATGGTTGCTACGGCCAAAGGCCAGTCGTTAGTTCTATCTCTCCCGTTGTCAAGCGGGCGTATCCCAAGATTCTGGTGAACTTTAGTTTTGAAACATCGCTATTTTACTTAGCCTGCTGTCATCCATCTAGCTAAAAGCCACCTCCATCATATGCTACAATGTTGCCATGTTCTGAACGTCTGCATTTTACAGCTCGGATGCAACGTGACCGTTCATTTAAACTTAACGAGTTCGGCGAATTAATATACAAGTGTGATACGGCCAAAAAAATGGATCTACTTCATAGGTGTGCAAATAACATACGGTTATTGGTCGTTCTAAATTACGTAGGACAATGGGAAGTTCAACCAAGCAGTGGAATAATCAACATTATCTCCCGGAGAGAAGAAATACTCTTTTCTGATTGGCTGGTGGGGTGGAGAAGGTTTTAAATTTGCCTCCAGTATTTTATAAAGGATAACATTAATTTAATCTCTCCAGCCTTTGTAAATATTTCATGAATATCTTATGAAGTCTACATTGAATGTCACTTTACTATACAAGTTGTGAAGTAATCACTGAGTTTCACTGGGAGCTACTTTCATCAACCCGTATTTGTGTAACCTGGAACGGTTGGACATTCCCAGTAGCAAAAGATGAGAAATGTTACATCATAACACAAATACATTTTTATGAAACAAAAATTATTTGCTTGACCATGTTCTGTCTTTTTGGCACTGGACTAGCCCATTGACTCATATGTGACGTGATCAGGTAAGATGTTTGGAACAAAAACGGCAATGCCGCATTGCAATTTAAGGACTTTTATTTTGACAAGTTGTCGTCGTTCTGTCTTCCACATTCGTGAAAGGTTTGTTATGAATGTCTCATGAAACAGTCATGAATGCTTTATGTGCAGTTTATGACAGCTGCTATGAATGTGCTATGAACTCACCCGTCAATAGGGTTACCACACGTTCTGGTTTTCCCAGGATTGTTCTCTTTTTTTAATGTCTGTCCCGGAAAATTGATAATCTTTCCCGGGACACCAAATGTCCTGTTTTTTGGTGCAAATGCACTTCTATTTTTTTTTAAGTATTCCCTAGTTTCACTTTCAATAAAACCTACGTTCCGCTCCTGCAATCCTATTTTTCTGAAGTTATCTTGATTGTATGCAGCTGTCGGAGGCAGGGATGCGCTTATTTGATTGGTTGTAATGCAGACCTGCGGCCGGCAATAAATGTCCCGGATTTTCACAAATCAAATGTGGCAACCCTACCCGTCAAGTACCAACAATTTTAGCAAAAATGACCTTAATTATGCAGGTTGAGAGTCGTTCTGATGGTTCTACAACACTTTTTGGGTCGTTTGGTGGGTGCTTCGTCTCCCCCTAGTGCTTTCTCCACGGAAAAAACGAATATGCAACTTTCTGGTCACGGTCCGAACACATCCGAATGTGACTCAGCGGAAGTATCCAATCGTGCCTCGAAAATGTAGTCAGATTGTAGTTTCTAAGAAGACTGCAAAACAGACTCCGACTTGGCTTTGTTGCTGTTGAAATTGTAAGTAGCCTACCCTTGGGTGACCTTCGTTTTTGTAATGTGGTTTGACAGTCTCTTGAACAATGTGTTTGCTCGACCGTTTTATTGTGAGCCCTGTATGTGTTTAGCTTGGTTTGATTGCTAGCTCGCTAGCTAGTGGGGGTTTAGCGTAGCAGTCACTTACTACCGAAGCTACAGGGGGAGCTATGTCGTGAAAAATGCGAGCCCAAATCAGGCGAAAACCCAGAAACAGCGAAGGAATAACCAGACCTGCATAGGGCCTCTTTAACACTGGGAGGTAAACTAGCCTACATTCAGCTGACCCGTATGTGTGTAGCCTGGAACGGTTGGACATTCCCAGTATAGCAAAAGATGAGAAATCATCTGCAAAGGTTACATCATAAAACAAATACAGTACATTTTTATGAAACAAAAATTATTTGCTTGACCATGTTCTGTCTTTTTGGCACTGGAGTAGCCCATTGACTCAGATGTGACATGATCAGGTAGGTTTGGAACAAAAACGGCAATGCTGCTTTGCATTTGTTGGACTTTTATTTTGACAAGTTCTCGTCGTTCTGTCTTCCACATTCATGAAAGATTTGGTATGAATGTTGAGTCATGTCTCATGAAACAGTCATGAATGCTTTATGTGCAGTTTATGACAGCTGCTATGAATGTGTTATGAACTCACCCGTCAAGTAAAGTGTTACCGAGTCTTTCAAATTAAATGGACCAAAGATTTGTTAAAAGGAAGATGGTTGTTAAAGGAACATTTTAGAGCTACAGCAGTACTAGATCTCTGTGTCTAAATGTGTCCATAACTTTTCGTGACATTATTAAAAAGACTCCTCAAATTAAGACAGGAACAAATATTATAGTACTTCTTACTTCTGTCTTCTGTTAGCTCATTTAATTTCATTCAAACAGACTCCCTCTCTCTCTCTCTCTCACACACACACACACACACACATACTATATTACTTCAGATATTACCTCAGATAATATTGCTCCCCACTTTTAGAATTAATAATAGTGCCAGTGACTCTATGCTAGCCTCCAAATGCACACACACACACACACACACACACACACAAACACAGTGTAATGTTCTGCTCTTGAAATATATACCTTATACCTAAGAGGTATAGCTTTGTGGATGGAGAGAGGTGTGTGTTTGTATGTGAGTCATAAGACCTGACCCTTTCCTTTTGCTGACTCTCTGATTGACGTCAGACTGGATGGCTTACTCTTCTTTAAGGAGACAGCAAAGACAGAGAAGGCTGGGGAGCATGTGTGTGTGTGTGTGTGTGTGTAGCCTCGGGCAAGTCATTTGCATCCGAACCCCAAAGACAACTAAATTATTTGTCAAGGCACGCCACCTCCCAAGCTTCTGGTTGTGGTCTTGTATATTTTGGGGAGTGCCAATGCGATGCTTGAGGGCTTTGGATCCCTTCTCGGCTTCTTGGTTTGGCATAGAGAGACCCTAAAGGACTTCTGCGTGTAAATAATCATTAACCCAAGCCGTCTAATCCGTCAAACACCAGAGCTTAGAAAGGCTTTTCCACTTGAAGGTGTCCCCCAGATAACTCAAACATGGTGGCGCTACACTGTGAGTTAATTTTGTCCTGGTTTGCCTGACATGTTCTTCTACATTCTCCTACGATAGTGACAGAGGAATTGAGGATAGCTATTCTTGATGTTTCTTGTGCCATTCTTGGAATGTAATAGGCCTGGTTTGTAAATTGAATATAGATGATACATAAATAAATACAGATGATATACTTTAGATAAATAGTATATATATGGCATACTTTAGATGACCTAAGATGATCTTTGTTTACAGATATATCGTATATGTGGTGGCAGGCCTTAATGAAACCAAATTGAATGGCTCCAAAAACAGATATTGTTCCGAAAAATCACAGTATATCAAATCTATAAAAAAAAGTATATAAAATCACAGACATCAAATTAAATGCTGTATTTGCCTCTGAGATACAACCTCAACCTTCATTATCGTTAAGAATATATACATTTATCATTGTTGTAATGAAACAATGTTACATTAGAGCTACTTGAAACTTGGAGGCAACATCATTTCGAGAGATGGAATCCACTAATTAGTTTGCCTTCAGAGCCCAGGCTAGTCGAGTTGGAAATTACCAATAATGGCATGAAGTCATAAAGTCGTTTGCTTGTGGGTGCTAAGCTGAATGATGGGATGGTTAACTCTGAAAGTGGCATGCAGATGGTTTCCTTTATCCCTTTCGTCCTCTTGGCTGAAGGGTTCAGGACTGCTAAAACACTGAAAGGAAACACTTTGAAAAGAATTTCAATAATGGTGTCACCACTTTTCAGATTTATAAGCAATTCAGTATTGCAGTTAGCAATAGAAGAGAGAAAGAAATAGAAGAGAGAAAGAAAGAGAGGAGGAGGAAGAGACAGGGAGGATTGGAGGGGAAAGAGAGGAGGAAGAAGAGACAGAGGTAGAGGAAGAGAGAAGGTGCTGAGAGGAAAGGTGAGCTGATTTTTATCTGTGTGCGAGTAGAGATGACAGTTCCATTACCTCAAAGAGGACGCAGCTCTGATCCAACAAATATATGGCAATTTCTCTCTCTCTCTGTCTTTCTCTCTCTCCAGCCCTCTTTCTCTCTCTCTCTATCCCTTTTTCAGTCCATCTCTATTTTTCTCTCTCCCTGCCTCTCTTTCCACTCTCTCTACCCCCCCTCTCTCTTTCCGTGTCCGTCTATTCGTCTTCCTTGCTCATATGGACACTTTATCAACTCTCTGGCGATGGCAATTTAGTGAGCCAATGAAGTTCTGCCACCATCAAGCCGTCTCCCAAAAACTCAATAATGAGTCTCCCAAACCCCCGAAAGGACCCAGGAATGAGCTGATACCGGAATGATATTGCATATGCACAGTTATTACTTACAATAGGTCAAGCAGAAACCATTTTTATGGTTTAAAAAAAAAAATCATCTTAGTGAGCCAATCCATTTGTTCAATACAGGAACTAGCAAAGAGAGCATTTGAAAAACGTATTAAAGGCTTATCAGTTGCTCTGTGAGGATATTACAAAGTGTGTGTGAACCCTAGGGGAACATTCAGCTAGGAAACGATATTTAGGTGTCATCAGTTCAGGGTGTGTGTTTGTGTGTGTGTTTGGTTGTGTGTGTGTGTGTCTCATGGCTTGTTAAAACTGAATGAATTGCACTGAGAACAAGCTTGACGCCTCTGAAATGAATCTGTAAATCCAAATGGGAGGGGCTGTGTTGTGGCATTCTTATTCCACTGCTTGGTTGAATTTCCCATTGTCCTACGTAATTTAGAACGACCATTAACCGTATGTTATTTGCACACCTATGAAGTAGATCCATTTTTTTGGCCGTAGCACTCTTGTATATTAATTTACCGAACTCTGAAGTTTAAATGAACCGTCACGTTGCATCTGAGCTGTAAAATGCAGACGTTCAGAACATAGTAACATTGCAGCATATGACGGAGGTGGCTTTTAGCTAGATGGATGACAGCAGGCTAGGTAAAATAGCGATGTTTTAAAGCTAAAGTTCATCAGAATCTTGGGATACGCCCGCTTGACAATGGGAGAGATAGGACTGGCCTTTGGCCGTAGCAACCATCCATTTAGAACTAGTAACGGCACTTTGTCCTGCAAGTTGAGAAATGAGTTGTGTCGAAAGAAAGTAGTTCTACAAACAAGACAGTTTTAGCGTTAAAACGTTTAAATTGTAACAGGAAATGAACACAACACAAGTGGCAACAGTGGAATAAGCGGGATAATGGACTCCACGGTGGTCTGTTCACAGAAGTTAATGCACTACGCTTTGTTGTCCACCCAAAAGCTCCCAAACTAAAGCTTAGAAAAGTATGTTATGTAAACATAGGACAAATATTTTTGGTACACATCATCTTTAAGGTGTCTAGTATGGAGGGATGCAATTGAAATATATGAACTTTGTTCATCATTCTCATAGCATGAGTGAACATGATGACGGTCACAATTGTGACCGTTGGGAAACAACATAGTCCGATTTTAGGGATTTTCACACATTTCACACATTTCATCTAATCTACAATCATCTAATTTCCACTAAATTCCATTCAGAGATGATATGGCGACATTGTCCCAGGTCTGTTCTTTACTTTTAAATTTGTATCACATTGCATTTCTCAACATGGCCTCTGAAATTCTCTATTATATTCTAAGTGTGCCAATTTTTACATAGAAAATCCATTATACCACACTATTATACATAGCTATTGTAATAGCTGATTTTCTATGCTGTTATTTATTTTAATTTCACTTTCAGTCACTTCCTGCACATATCAGATCTAACTGACTGCCCAGATTTTACAATCACACCTCAAAAACAGTAAATCATTATACTTATTGACTATTACTGTATATTACATAATGTCACATATAAACAAGGTGGTGGGGGGTATAATCAACTTGCCAGTCAGCCTGTTGAAGGCATATTGGCTGAATTTATGCAGAGACTTGCAGTAGATATAAACAACCTTACCAGAAAATGTATTCCCCACCTCTTTTCCCAACAATACCCCTCCACTTATGTACAGTAAAGGGCCTCTGCCACAGGGACCAGTCAGACGAACCAGAAGCAAAGCTTCATGTGATCAAAAATAAAGATTGTGTCTCAAGAATCTGTTCTCACACTATTGTATGTCCAAATTACAGAATGTTTCTTATTATGCATGTAGAACCTTACTTAATTCAGTGGTAAAATTAATCAAATTTAGCAATATAGTGGATATCACACCCCTCTGACACTAGATTAAGTCAATAACTGAGGTCAGACCAGGCTCCTATGCTCCTCAGGTTTATATGTGATGGGATCATGGACAGGTGTCCTGTGTTCCCCAGGTCAAGCATTGTATGTTTCCAGGGTCCCCCAGCTTTATAAAGCACATAATAGGTACCCGAATGAGCATAGGTTCCAGGATAGGACACTGGGAATATAGGGCCTTTAGAAGATGGCAAGTTACTTAGTTGCATGCTGTGATGAAAATATTTAACAGCACTCACCAAAACACCCCTCTCCACTTGTGTGTTTGATGCCAGACAGGCTCATATGGTAATGCTGTTGTATATGCATTTAGAACCTTACTTAATCCAGTGGTAAAATTAATCAAATTTAGCAATATAGTGGACATCACACCCCTCTGACACTAGAGTAGGCCAATAACTGAGGTCAGAGCAGGCTCCTATGCTCCTCAGGTTTATATGTGATGGGATCATGGACAGATGTCCTGTGTTCCCCAGGTTAAGCATTGTATGTTTCCAGGGACCTCCAGCTTTATAAAGCACATAGGTACCCGAATGAGGATAGTTTCTAGTATACATAGGACACTGGGAACATAGTGCCTTATGAATATAAGGCCTTTGGAGCATAGGGACCAGGTAACATAGGTTCACTTCATTTAGTGACCTTAACAATAATACCACTGAGCAAAGGAGACCAATTGCTGGTCCAATGGAAAGGCAATTAATGGCATTGGAAGTATGGCAGTAGACTTGCAGGACAATCTGTTGTGTAATTAATTAATTAATAAATTAATTAATTATAAAATTAAATAATACAATAATAAACAAACAAACAAACAACATCACTTTTTGTAACATTTGTGGTTGCTGTTGTATTGTAGGGTGGTGTTGTTTACACTATAGTCATAATAGTGTGATATAATTAACCTGGCCCTAGCCAGATGAATTTCGCTCCGCCTAGCTCCACTCATCCATCTGGAACCGATCCATTGAAGTGTTGCTTCAGAAGGCTGGACCTAATCAAAAAATGCTTGCATATGATTGAATAAGCCACTTGTCCGTCATCTATTGACGTGCTACTTCAACCACTCTCATCGAAGCCAACCCGTGACGCTGATAACAGTCTCACAGTCGCTTCTACGCTATGTCACATCTATGAAACTCCCGCCCTGCGTCCTGATTGGCTAAACCATAAAGTTGGTTGGAGAAATCACTCTCAATGGAAGAGGTTCCAGATGGATGTGAGTGAAGCTAGGCGGAGCTAAGCGGAACGACATTCATCTGGCTAGGGCCAGGTTATGATATAATGCCTTTTCTATGTAAACATCGGCACACTTATAATATAATAGAGAATTGGAGAGGCAATGTTGAGTATTGTATTGTGATACAAAATTAAAAGTAAAGAACAGACCTGGGACAATGTCCCCTTATCATCTCTGACTGGAATATATTGAACATTAGATGATTGCACAATGAAATGTGTGAAAATCCCTAAAATCGGACTATGTTGTTTTCCAACGGTCACAATTGTGACCAAGCATAAAACACTCCTTTTCACCCACTTTTTCAGGAAAATTTAAAAAAAATAGTAATTGATTACTTCAAAGGGTTACTCAAGACACATGATTTTGATATATTCAAGTCTGGGAAAAATTTGGGATTAACCGGGTTAAGTGGTACCCAGTGTGATGAAACGTGACAACAAGGGGTCTCAATCAAGAGTAGGCCTACATCTGTAGGTGGGAGGTGGGAGTGAGACTGTATGTGACAAGTTGAGAGAAAGACTAGCACAAAAGTGTGTCGTCTTTCTACGTCTGCTGGAAAACTCTGTGGGGATGCTTTGCCCATACCAAATATGTATTGTAGACGCATGGCCATCAAGGTCAAAACTTCCCCCAAAAGTTTTTGAGTTCCTCTGCTGGCTTTTTAAGTTGAAACACCCTGCTCTGAGTCGGAGTCTAGGATAATAATCACTTTGCCGGTGAGTGATGTGGGTGTTGGGGGAGAGCGTACTGTAATTAAAACGTTGTGTGAGGTGACAGGGTAGACCCACAACTCTATCATTATATTCCAGAAAAAAAAACATGGCCTCAGGGAGTGTGTGGGTGTCAACATTTTATTTTTATTTTTTATTTTTGAGTGGGGAGGGAAGGGTGGTACGCAGAGTGTGCAGCTTTTCTGTTTGAAAAGCAATTACCCAGGCTTATTCTGGCACTATAGCCTCGCTGGATGTACTGACCTGATGGGAAACACATCGCCTGACAAGTGCTGACCCAGGGTTAGATTCTACATGGGTGGGGGGGGGGACACTGACCAAAACTGACCTGCTCTGTTGCTTAGCTCATTGGAAACAAGTCAAGATTTGTTGCCCCCCCACCCCACCTACCCATCCACCCACTTCTTTTGGTTGGATGGAGGGGGGTTGGGGGAGGTCACATCAACAAACAGCAATTAACGTAGTTGTCGACACCCACTCTCTGTGGTGATGGAGATGTGGGAAATGGGCCGCTAACGGTAATTAAACTTTAAATATAGATCGGCTAATAGCGCACAAGCAATCATCTTAAGGGGCACAGCGCAGTGCAGTGAGTCGGTGTGTATTTGCATCTGACCATAAATAATCAATCGGCTACAAAGAGCGCTGGCGAGGGCCGAAACAGAAAGTGGAGGACACTTTATATGTTCAATTGATATTTCAGGGTACCATGTCTCGCTTGTGTGTGTGTGTGTGTGTGTGTGTGTGTGTGTATGTGTATGTGTGTGTATGTGTGTGTGTGTGCGTGTGTGTATGTGTGTGTGTGTGCATGTGTGTGTGTGTGATTTCTCTCACAAGTTTAAAGTTGACATATCCAAGTGTGCTGCGCAACAGTGAAAGGTTGATGTATTAATCGAGTTAATCCCATGTCCTGCTACCATGTAGGTGCCACCACTTGCTGAAGGGTTGTAGGACCATTTAGCTTACACAATTGCCAGCATATCATCAATTTAACGCAAAGCTGTTCAATTGATGTATCTCGAGGCAGGGGGGTTAGAGCTAAAAAATTGATGTTCTTGAATAATTAATGTAGGTGAGAAAAGCAGAAGTGTCTGGACTGAAAATATAGCATTTAACAGCCCATTAAAATAACGGACAGCCTATTCCTATTAAGTGGTGGCATTAACCACTCTCAGGGTCCCCCTGCCAGGAAAGGCATCCTTTTTAACCGCACGTTAAAATAGGACCAATTAATCAGCTGAGCTACTCAGCTGCTCTGTACAGCTGCACTACACGTTAACCACTTTCTGGCCTAAAGCCATTCACAGAAGGACCACAGTAATAGCTAATTGACACCAGAGCACCATGTACTATGCTACACAATGGAACACAAATGTAAAACTTCTCAACATCTGCTGTTTCCTAGGTAACCGATTGTTGAGTCATAGGTGGAGTGAATCAGCCTTCCGTCGGTGTGGTCCTAGGAGTGCCGCTAACCAGGATGTTTTCATACCAAACTTATTGTTTCAATCATCCGTAAATAGAAACAGCACACTAGGGAAACCTGTGAGTCATTTATTTTTGGAAGGCGAAGCTGAGGCTTTTGTGTTTGTTCCTGTTTAGCTGAGGGAGCTGCTTGTCTGGGAAACACAGGAGAAAATTACGTAATTTCCACTCCAGCCATTCTGTTATGCAATGCGAACTATGCCCGGAGGGCTATTTAGCCAGCTCATTTATTTCCGGTTGAGCATCAGATGTGTTGTAGTGGTTATTGTTTTAGTGTACTTGTTTATACGGACCCGGTTGGGTGTTGCACCTAGTGAATGAGATGCTGAAGGATTGAGAATGTTGAGCTGCTGAAGGATTTATGCATGTGTCAAAGTTGAATACAGAGTTGTCCTGTTGGACATAAACAAGATATCCAGTGTCAGCCAGTGCTAGTAAACTTGGACACTGGCTGACGCTCCACCGGAAATATATTAGCTAGCTAAAGAGCTTTATGTGCATAAACCTCATTGATGATTAGCGTACACGCCTACCCATCCATCTTCATTCATGTTTCTGTTCTCTCCCATACTCACACACACGGACACTTGCACACACACACACACACACACACAATGTTCTCTAGTTAGGGACTTGAACTAGCCTGTTGCATTTGGAGAAGCCACAGACAGCCTTGTGAAATGACATCAACAGATAAGTACACAAACATACAAACAAAATATTAAATACCAAAACAATATCAAAAAATTGTGTTGGTGCTGTGTTACCATTTATTTTAAAGCCAGTTTTAGCTGCAGAGTAATTCAATCATTATCGATACCTACACTCTTCAAGTTTTGTCAGTTGAGACCTCCATGTCTTCCACATCTTACCTAACTGTCATTGTCTGCTACAAGGCTCCATCAGCTCCTAAGGAGGCTGTGAACTATGTGGCTAATATATTAGGCGAGTGTTATTAATGCAAAGTTGTGCTTCGGAGAGATTTATACTGAGATTGGCTCTCTTCATTCTCTGACTCTTTTAAACATATCTGCATGAAACTCAATCTTATACAGCTTGTTATTTCCTCTTCTATCCTAATATGTACTCTCCAGATAAGTTGACTTTAATAGACTTCATACTATCCAACACTCAACAGAAGTACTGCTGTAGGTATTTTCTTAAATGGCATCACTTGCTAAGAACTTGGATTCTTTAGTAAACTATCAGTCTATTTCTGTTGAAACTCATTATACTCTTTTAAGGCTTTAGAGCCCAACATAGTAGTATTATTGCAGCCACTCAGGTTCTAAATGACATCAACACTTGACAAGAAGATGATCTGTGATGCCCTGTTCATTGACTTGTTTGAGGGCTTTGACACAGTTGATCGTACTATTTAGCATGAGCCACTCCTGGACATTGGTCTGAGGACAAATGTTGTTAATTGGTTTGAAACCCAAACCCAAATTGTCTTGCCTGATGGTCACAGTTGGGAACCCTTGGAGGTTAGAAAAAGTGTCCCTCAAGGGTCCATCATTGGTCTGGTCTTTCTTTCCATCATTGGTCTGTGTGTGTGTGTGTAAACACCACTGTCTCTATTGTGGAAAATGTTAAAATCCATCTTTATGCAGATGCCAAAGTTTAACTATAACTAGCTGGAACCTTCTTTACAGGACAAGTTCGGTATTTTACACTTAAAGCCCTGTTTTCAGATCGTTTCTGATGAAATAGAACGGTTAAGATTGAAATTTGGACACATGCTGCTGGTCCGAGAATTCTCGGTTTCTGTGGTAGCGCCCCCCTACCTCCACAATGGCTGCATAGGTGCACTTGAACAATCCTTCCTAAAACGCATTAAACTTTCATTTACAAAGACGTGAAACTCACCGAGTGGTCAGGAGTATTCACTGATATGCTCACACAAAAATCACTGCAAAAGATGCTTTCCAACAGGTCCTTGTTACTTGTCCTGTTATTTTTATTTACTCTAGCTAATGAAGTCCGAATATTGTGCTTCCAATAACCCCCCCCCTTATTATGTATCTGTTGTGTCCTGGCTTGTCATTGTATATTTTCTGATTATTATTCTCATTGTATTTGTTGTTCCAAGGCCTTCCTTCAAGATCCCAATGGAACTTATCAGGTAGAATAAAGGATAAATAAATAGCAGCTAAGTAAACTCTCTCTCTTTCTCTCTCTCTCTCTCCAACAGAAAAAAAGTTCACTTAGAAAACCAATCTCAATTCACCATCATATTTGTCCTCTGCCCGTGGAAATGCAAGGCAAATAAAGGTCTCATTACAAATAGAGTGATGAAAGAGCAGGCTTTGTCACCATTCACTGCCTGTGATTGAAAATCCACAGAAAGAGCCTTCACTGTGGAAATTACTTATTGTCCTCATGTGAATTTGAATCGAACTGTTCATGGTGTTTAAGCTCCACAAGATCACCAGCAGACCTCTTAAGCTTGCCAACATGATATAATGAACATGGTATCAGAGTCTGGTAGTAGTTCACCTTTACAATGTGTGGACCCTGCATAGTCCCATTTCAACAGAGAGTAGTGAGAGAATTGTCTGACCTTACTAAGTGATCAATAATAGGGTGGATTGCCGGACTGTAGTAGACTGTAGTAGGCTATATTAGGCTACAATGTGAAGTCAACACATTAAATCCACATCCAATTTTGATGACAGGGCCCTACAGCTTTGGCTTTCCCATAGTTTCACTGACATTCATTAGGGAAGAGCCACAACCACTGGAGCTTAGGTGTCCCACATTAGGCAGTGTCCCACATTAGGACAATTGAGTATGCTTAACTGGGCAGGCAGCAGAAGGTTAGCTTCTTCAGTGGTTCAGCTGAGGAAAGTGATAAGGAGCAGTACAGGGTCATGTGCCTTAGTGGCAAATGTAAGGGATAATGTATAGAACGCTGGTCATTACTGGGAAAATAAGTTCCGACAGGGCGAACCGGACCCCGACGCGCAGCGGAGGGGTCTTGTTCCACCCTGAAGGGACTTATTTTCCCAGTAGAAGGGACTTATTTTCCCAGCGGTAATTACATGAATATATTTTACCGTAGAACTTTGGGAAATCCCATTCAAGCCAATGGAGCGTTCTACTTGTCTTGTGAAGAGCCGTGTAATAAACTGGGATATGCTTCAGTTTGATCTTGAGAGATAGAAGGTTGACTTGAGTCAACCACGTTACTGCTGTTGGGCCCGTAAGCACAAACACTGAAGCCCACAAGTACACTGGGCACTTTGAATGTGACGCAAGCTACTGCAAAGGATGCAAAAGACAAAAAAGTTTGGTAATCGACTTGTTTGGACTTTCTCCTCAAAATATGATGGTGACCTTAAAAAGAATAAGGTAATGCACTGACTGCAAAAACAACCTTTCTTTACACATATGGAGGAAAACATATTTCAGTTTGTCTGCAGATACCCTCTCCATAGCATAATAAATGTATAATTACTTTGTTTAGTCTAGTTAATGGCTTAAAAGAGCAATTTACTTTGATGTAGCAAAGTTGCCTCCAAAGGCTATGTTAGTTATAGATGCATATTCCATTCCTAATCAGAACTGCAATATTTCAGTTACTGATACTCAAATCAAATATTTGTTTTATCTGAAATTGAATGAGTAAATACATGAAAATTGTTTGGTTTTACAGTTAACTTCTTACAGAGAGAGAGAGAGAGAACCTGTTGAGCCAACAGCAACCAGATTAAATACAGGGGTGCAGGTTATGCTTCATAAATCAATCCCTGTGCATAAACAGTGTGGGCAGATTAACCTCATAAGAGGTCACGGAATATCAAAATGCACAGTGCATCGGAGGAGCAACTTGTCATAATAATAAGAGCAATTTAAAGGGTAATAAAAAAGATAAGCCATCATCTGTGGTGGTAAACAGTGAATAATATGAGTTTTCTACCACACTGTTTTCACATGCTTTTTTTCAAAGGGTGGATGGGGCATATGAGTAATCTTCCCTCAGGGATATGACTTCTACTACTTCTACTACAACTACTGCTGATTAAATGCCTTGGGCCAAAGCAAGACATACAGTTCCACTAAGTGGCTGGCCTATAGTGCACCAGACACATGTACAGTAATAAGTCAGCCATTTGCCTTGAGATTGTTGCTCAATGGTGTTTTATGCCCCCAACGTCATCTTCCAGGCAGCGCTGCCACTGCTGACTTAAAGGCACCTAACCCCAACCCTAACCTAACCCTAACCTTAACCCATGCCTAACCCTAGTGCCTTCCAGGCAGCGCTGCCTTGAAGACAACGGTGGGGTCTTAAAACACCAAGAAACGAGATTGTTGCCCTACAGGCTTGACCTTGACTTTGCCCTCAGGATCCAGATATACGGGTGGCCTTAAAGAGGCAAGAAGGCTTTTTCTGTCATGCAACTTTCCGTGTTTGATCATTTAACTGTATAGTAGTGGTGATCAATATTGTGCACCTCCATCATCAATCAGAATTAATGTGACAGAACACTAGGAGATGTCCATCAAAATTCATCTTAAGTTTAAATGGGGTTAAATAATGGAGGGATGTTTAGTGGTCACTCAGCATGATTTTTTTGGATGTGTGTGGTAGTGGTGGTGGTGGGGGGTAGGGATTACAGATCTTGTTTACACTAATCACATATTAGTTATGTAGTAAATGGTTAAACATATTCACTAAACTAAAATGCCGAATTTATTTTCTATTTTGGGGCCACTTACTCCTCTGAATCTCCCATGGATCTTATAGAAGGTAGCCGTACCTACTCCCAACCATCTACTTCCCTAGTTGCATTAGGTTTGTGTACTCTATGGATGAGCTCATTTGCCAGAAGTATATGTGTAAATGTGAATGCAATGTGTTTGATGGCAGGTTGGTGTGAAATAAGGAAGGTAAGGCTCAAACTGTCAGAAGGTACTTAAGTGAAAATTGACTTTATACTCCTGCTGCTCCAAGACAAAAAAAAAATGCATTTGCAGTAAAATGAGAAGAGGGTAATGTTTGAGAAAGCAACTTTGATATGGCAGGTTAAAATGGAGTTTTGACCTCATGGAGTCCACTCCATTTGCATTCTTTAGGAAAAGTATTCCACTCTGGCTGAGTGCGCTCACCAGGTTGGCAATATGTTAAAGTACATAAATACAGCTGATAAATTGGGCAGACAGACAGACAGACATATAGACAGACAGACAGACAGACAGATAGATAGATAGATAAATAGATAGATAGATAGATAGATAGATAGATAGATAGATAGATAGATAGATATCAAAGAAAAATAAATGAGTTGGTGGCGGTGCGGTGTGGATGGCATCGTAACTTAAATAGATAATTTTGTATGCTTCGTACATACAGGACAGAGTGTGTGTGTGTGCATGTGCGAGTGTTCCAATTCCCATGGGACCTGAGGCTGAGTTGTTGGTGTGTGTGGTGTGTGTGTGTGTTTCACATAGACACATGGTTACTGGGGAAGGCGCTCAGAGAGAGAGAGAGTGAAAGGAAAGGACGTCCTCTTTTAAGAAATGAGGCTGTGCAGAGCTGAAATATTACCCTCTCTGGTCAAATGTCATCCTAAATATTTCTCTCGTGTCATTTGTTGCAGATACTCAGGTGTTTGTGCGGGGGGGTAATTGGTTATTATGGCCACTGAGGCCTTGGCACACCTGCCTGTTGACAGTGGATGCCATCCATCAATCTAAAGCCTCGTAGAGAGGGAATGGCCAGAGTGGTGCAGAGACGATACCGCGGACACATACAGTGGATGCCATTAGAAAAATTCCCATCACTCACGCAGGCGGTGTCAAAGTGCCATGTTCACTGAGACAAAATGTTGGTGATTTCTTAAAGTACACAACGGCTACGGGCATTTCCATCATAAAGACACGGCTCAGATTTAATGCAAAGAAAAGCATTTTTCCCTCTGTCATATTGCACAGACTGCATGGAGTTTTCAAAGACCTGGACTGGTTTAGTATTTTCCCAATTAGCCCTCAGATCAGTAAATGATCTATCTATCCATCTATCCATCCATCTCTTTCTCTACCAGTTGCACACTCCCACACCACTTGATGTCTTGTGCTGTGTAATAATACTGCCTAGCCTTTTATTGTCATCAGTGGAAGGAACATCTGTGCAATTATCATGCTTTTTAATCAGCATATTTTGATATATGTTTGGTGAATGGATCTATCTATCTATTTGTCTGTCTATGTATTTGTCTCTTTATCTGTGCGTGTGTGTGTGTGTGTCTGTCTGTCTGTCTGTCTGTCTGTCTGTCTACTCTAACACTAAAAGCTACCAGATCTGTGCAATATCTGTGGCCAAGACACTTAATCTTACTGTAAGACATTATAGTAGGCGGTACATGTCAGTAATGAATTGTTGGCCCATATTATGCGTTGCATTTAGCCACATTTGTAAATGTCCTCATGTGTCTTCCCGACTAACTGTAAGAGGGTGAATGCTTCACTTAATGTCAGTTTCCATAATGGCTTTATATCAGGCAATCATTTTTTTATTGAATTCCTTGTCTGGATAATAATGGTTGTAAATGACGTGGCGTATGACGGGTGCGTTTTAGCACACTCAGAAGGCTGGAAGTGTAATGTGTTCACGAGGGGACAAAGCTGAGGCTTTTAGCACTGCACTGAACACTTAGAGGCTGGCTGCACAGTGCTACTCAAGGGATCGCTTCTCATAGGGCCGCCCTGTTCCCCACAGACACCTGCACAGAAAGGTGTGTGTGTATGTGTGTGTGTGTGTGTGTGTGTGTGTGTGTGTGTGTGTGTGACAGAGAGGGAAGGTGAGAGAGTGAAAGAGATTGAGTGTTTGGGTGTATGTGCATGCGTGTTTACCTCAGGAAGACAGACCCAGGATTTGAAAAATGGAAACTGCAGGCCAAAACAAACCAGCCAAAACACACACACACACACACACACACACACACACACACACACACGCACACACACACACACATACACACAGACCAGGTATACAGGAAGTGATCTAGCATGAGAAGGTGAGGCCTGTCAGCTGGTGATTTCCAGCCAAAAACATGCTCTAAGGGAGGAGTCACCCCTGCACACTCCCTCTCTCTTTCACTCTCTCTCTCTCTCTCTCTCTCTCTCTCTCTCTCTCTCCCTATTCAAGTGACATGCCAAAGCAGAACAATTAAAAACAGTGTTCACATACACAAAGCTTTTTCTCCCTTTGTATTTTTTGAAGTCATTCTCATTTGGTCTCTTGTTTTTCTCATCCTGCTTTCCTTCTTTCTTTTTGTTGTTTGTTTTCCTTTTTTTCATTCTCTGCTTATAGCTTAATGTTCTCTTTTCTCTTCCTCTCTCTCTGTCTGTCTCTCGCTCTCTCCTCTCTCTCCCCCTCTTTCTCTCTCTCTCTCTCTCTGGTCTAGAGATATTCCATCATCACACATGTCCACTGCACCCCCACTGCAGTCCAGAGGGCTGTGGGGAAAGCAATAGAGTCTCACTGTATAAGCTTGCTACTAATAGCCCCACCACAACCACCAAATTATCCCTCTGCCCAGATATCTTACATAGAGAAAATCAGATAATGTCAGAGAGAGAAAGGCTGAACAGGAGGATAAAATTACAAGACAATCTTTCTCTGTTTCACTCTTTTACGTAGTATATATATATATATATATATATATATATATATATATATATATATATCTGTTGAGCATGCACTTAGTTAATTAAGCATGTATTTGTTATGTTATGGTATGTGAGTTATGGTTTGTATATTATAGTATTTGTTGTATTTAGTATTATAGTATTTTCATTGTTTATTTTCATTAGGCTATTGATTGCATTGACATTACTGTTTAATATTGCTATTCTCCTTAATGTAGTCTTACCAACATTTAATTTTAACTATTGCATTGTTTTTATTTGTAAGTCGCTTTGGACAAAAGTGTGTGCCAAATTCCATAAACATAACCATAATCAGTGATATGCACCCACTTAAAAAGCATCACCATCTCAGTATACCCACTTAAAATAGGCAAGGATAGGTATTAACATTTGGGGTTGATCACAGTATACCCACTACAGCTAAGTAGACTACATCTCAGTATACCCACTACAGCTAACTAGACTACACCACTGATCATAATCACACATATATACACACACATATATATATATATATATATATCAGAGTTTCCGCTAGAAAAAAGAGGTTTTGTTTTCCGGACATTTTGATATATGCCGGTCAAATATCCTATTATCGCTTCTTAATTAGTCAAGTTGAGGAAAACTGGAGACAGGCTATGTAGCTTAAAGAATGACATAATCAGGCTGAATAGAATGCAACATGTTCATTAGCCTAACTTACATAAACATGCCTATAACAAGATCTAGTTCATCTGTGATCTTAGTTCATTGTTTTAAAAAGGCTACGTTGTTTGTTGTCTGCTACTCACGTTATCTCCAGTGGTTCCACTGATTAACTTGCACAGATGCGCACATACAAGAATGAGCACTCACACCACTACCACCTAAGGCTATGCCTCTTTATTTGATAACAATAAATTAAGAAATGTTTCCTATTCTGGGAAATGTTTAGTTTCTTTTTCTTTCGGTCCGCGGTTCAATGATATTGAACCGATATTTAATTGTGCCGGAAATTATCCGCAGACCAGCAATCTCCTCGTCGAGGAGGCCCTAACCCTGCAGATCATAGACAAATAAAGCATGGGCCTACTGTATGCTTTGGGTACAGAACACAGTTGCATATCCAGTGTACACGGAGAATCGGACATTTTTTTTCGGCCAATTATTTTTTTATTTCAATTAATTATTAATTACCGGACAACGGAAACCCTGATATATATATATATATATATATATATATATATATATATATATATATATATATATATATATATATATATATATATATATATGGTAAGGCTATTTGTACCCCTGGTATGCTATTTGCTATTCGTACCCTGGTGCAATTAGAAGTTAACTCTATTCTAGGGCTGAAACGATTCATCGAGTTACTCGAATAACTCGTTTACAAAAATTACTCGAGGCAAAAACCCTGCCTCGAAGCCTCGTTAAATTCCTATGACGCACACTATACGCGCAGGGATCTGATTGTTCCACACGGACCGTTGTTCAGGAAGCACACCACTAGCGCGTGAATCGTGATACATTCTGAATTTAGCTGGCGCGATGGCGGAGTCAAGATGTCCATAAATGGCAGAGAATGTCTAAAGTTTTCAAGTAAAGTTTTGGGATCATTACATACTCAAAAAGGAAAAGAACAAGCATCTGAACCCTACTGAAACTACTGTATCTATCTACGTAGCAGCCTACATTGATGTTGGCTGAGTTTAATCACATACTGTATTTGTAGCGATGTCGTGATATAATGTTTAGCTTTGATGTTTTTAAGTAGTAAACTTATTCACGTTCAATTTCAAGACAGTATGCCTAAAAAAAGAACCCCTTCTTATACACACATGCATGTACCCTCATCTTCCCTCACGCACGCACACACACACACACAGGTTGCTAGGTTACCATAGCAAATAGGCTCACCCCAGAAATGATTTTTTAGTAGCCTAATTGTAAAATGATTTGTTAGTAGCCTAATGGCAGGCTATTTTTTAGTAGCCTAATGGTAAAATTATTTGTTAGTAGCCTAATGGCAAATTCTGCAGGTGTAGAAATCTACATAAAACAGATATTTACTTTGATGTCAGGTCTAGATTACAGCATGAAACTTGTTGTGCATATTAATACATTAAATTGCTTTCCCTCTTCTCCCTCCCAGCACTTCACAGCATAGTATGGACAGCTTTGTTCGCCCAGCTAAGTCATGCACAAGCGGCTGCAATTTTACAGAGAGCATTTTGAACATTATTTAATTGTTGGCACTGGCACTTATAAACACTAAATGGGTAAATTGCAATAAATGGGCTTAGTTTTGGAGCCAAATGTTGGAGTTAGAATAAATACCTCTGTGCCAGTTGCTTGATCATTTTACAGCTATGTCATTTTCGTTATGCATTATTTGTTTTGGTTGTTTAAAAATGCAAAAGAAAAATGTATCCGATTAATCGATTAATTGATCGATAAAGTGCTAGATTAATCGATTACAAAAATAATCGATAGCTGCAGCCCTACTCTATTCATACCCCGGTGCACACAGCAATGTGTCCTATTAGTACCCTGTCTCGTACAAATATCAATGTATACTATTCGTACCCCGGTGCACACAACAATGTGTTCTATTAATACCCCGTCTGGTACAAATATCAGTGTATGCTATGTGCACCCCTGTGTATTTATTCTGGCATAATGATCACACAATGTAATAATAATAAAAAAAAACAAGCAACACTTTTTTTGTTGTTACGTAACAGGGTGTGAATAGCTCAGCTGTGTAATAGACACTCTGAATAAGGTATGCTGTTTGCATCAATGTATAGTTAGAAGTGGATGCTATTCGTACCCTGGTGTATATAGTACTGTATGCTATTTACACCCTGGTGCATGAACTAGATAATTGTTGCAATCAAAACATCCGTTTGAGAACCGATTTCTTGTTCAAATTGCGTGCCTTCTCTCCAGAGACGTTGGTACACATGCACACTTACTCTGCCAAAATGCATCACACGGGGATCAAACCCTGGTGTCTCACATGTCAACCCATGTCTGTGACCACTGCACTATCTTCTTCCACAAGACTATTGTGTTTGCAGGTAAACTTATAGTTTATAGGCCTGAACGTCATATTCACAAACTTTCTGTTAACTAACAAACTGACGGTTGTATGTGTTCACTGAACCAAGATTATGAAAATAAAACACAACTTTTCAATCTAAAACTTAATCTGAACAGATATTAGTACCGAAGCCTTTCAGAATTCTTTACTTTCTGCTGTAATAAATAGTAAAAATGTAAATAGACACTCCGTATATATATATATATTCTGCTATATGCACCATGACTAATTCATCTCTATATCTTCTGATGCTTGAACTATTATACAGTGCTTTGCATTGGACACAAAGCAATAAACAGATGATTAGTGAATTTAATATAAGTGATGAGGGAGCTGGATTTCAGCACTGACTAACGGACAGCGTCATGGCCACTCCTCTCCCTCTGTTCTTCAGTTTGTCTTTCTCCTTCACAAGTTGTTCTCCAAGAAGACAGTGTTTCCTCCGTGTTTTGCAGCAAATTCATTTTAATTAGAGGCTGAGGGCATCACTGCCAGACAACATGCATTTTAATTTGATCTAATTACCTCCGAGCCAGGACCCTATCCATAACTGTCACTTTTTAATCATAGGGTTGTTTCAGAAAAAAATAAAAATCCCCTCTGCCATACAGTAAAACACACGCACACACAAAATGGATAACACTCGCGCTACTCGCAAAGGCAGAGCACCGGTAGTCTTTAATAGGGTCTAGTCATGGTGAAATGACCTCGAGGCATACGTGGGTGATCATGCGTGAATAGGTAAACCTTCTAACACCACTATGATGTTTTCCTGATTAACTTTTTTTTTGTATTTTTTCAATAAGGTGTAAAATTGCTAACAAAGGTAGCATTATTATTAATTATGTATACACATTACTTTGAATATAGTACATCAAAACTAAATTCACATCAACTAATACATTTTGTGAAATAATGTAGAAAATTATTCAAAATGGTTCCTCTGTCTCAAAGGCTGTATATTTTTAAAAGCTATATCTTGTTTTTTGGATTTACTTTTCATGTCATCGGTGACAGAATGAGTCAACATAAGCCTGGTTTTAAAACATTTGAAATAAGTAAAAGAAGAAGAAGAAGAAGAAGAAGAAGTCTGAGACGCAGAGATGAGTAGCCCCTGCAGTGGCACCCCAAACCGCCGTGCTGGAAATCTAAGGCAAATTTTCATTTTACGCCCCGTCAGTTCCCTGATCCGAAGCAAATGAATGCAGCCCCAAACAAATCTATCAAATCCTACATCAAAACATGCCCTGCTCTATCGCACTGACTGGGGGATATCAACAGAGGCGGAGAGAGAGAGAGAGAGAAAGACAAAGGAGAAAGAGGGAGAGAGAGAGAGAGAGAGAGAGAGAAGAGAGATATGTTGGAGGGAAAGTGTGTTTGTGTTCATGAGATGGAAAAAAGAAAGAGCAAGTGTGTGTATGTGTATACAAGTTCATGTTTGTGTGAAGGAGAACGACCCAAGCAAAAAGTGTCAGTGTGTGTGTGTGTGTGTGTGCACATGCGCGCATGTGCCCTATACAAAACAACACAACACAGTACAATCCTGACACACCCCGACGTCATGCACCTTTTGTATAACTTGTATACACGCACACACACACACACACACACACACACACACACACACACACACACACTTGCTCTTTGATCCAGGCTGTCGACTGCAAGGAAGTCCCTGCAGCGAAGGCACTCTCTCCACAAACATTTGTAATTACCACTCTAATGGGACCAGAGGAGGCAAATTAGTGGTGGAGGACCCCCCACGGGTGTCTCTCTCAGTGCCTGAGCAGGAGGATCTCGTTAAAAGACACTCACAAACAACCGGCCTCTCTATCCCCCATCAGGTGGTCAAATGTAGGACATACACACTGTAGTAAAAGGAAAATGGATCAGTGATTTTCTAACAGTACAATACAATAAACAATTCCTTGAAATAGCTGGACATATTCTTTATCCATATACATTTTTTTAACATTTCAGAGAAGATTTCTAGTTATTTTAAGAAACTACACGTTGTCTGTAAAAATATACATTACTTATACTGGCAGAAAAAATGCAGATGCATTTTTTTCACTAAATTATTATCAGTGTAGACATTTTAACATTTCACCTCTATGTTAAACCTCTCTCCATAGAGAACAATAGGAAACCTGTCGCTTGCCGCTGGTCAGTGTGATCCACGCCTAAGCCTAGTAAGTTAGCAAATTCATTTGGCCTCATTATCAAAGTACTTTTAGATAGACTTAGAGTTTACCCACCATTTAAATTAGGGTCCTGAGTCGTTATACCTCAGCTCCTCTATCAAATCGATTCACTGTTCTCTGTTCAACTTAAATTGATCATGTTGGTTTAGATCAGCGTTTCTCAAACTGTGGGTCGCGACCCACTACTGGGTCACTGAGACATGCCAGGTGGGGCGCGAACTGATGTGAAATTTTTTTTTATCTGTAGCCTAGGCCCAGGTAGCACCCGATGCGCAATGGACACACTGTGTTATTCATAGGGAAGCGCTCGTGTCAAGGCAGCTTACTTAGTCCCGACCTGAATGAGATTTTGAACGAGGTTGTGAGAGTGGTGATTTTCATCAAGACTCGGCTATTAAACATTAAACAACTATTAAACAGTAGGCCTACATCACATCCCTGCAAAGTTTATTTCAAAAATATTTCCCAACCAGCAGTGCTCAGTATGACTGGATTATGAATCCATTTAATGCAGCATGTTGGTATTTCATTGAATATATTGTGTAAAATATTGGCCTATGCTTCCTAATATGTTGCTGGAAAACAGAAATATGTATGTTTAATTTACAATGGCACATTATGTATTTATTTATTATTATATCTGCAGCACCAGCTGAAGAGGATATATTTAGAACTTGTCATTATTTCAATAAATTTGACAATTTTAAGCTTGACCTACCACTTTCTTAGAGCGATGAGGGACAGGTGGGGCTCGAAAATGCCCCCTTGATCAAAGTGGGGAATGAAAGAAAAAGTTTGAGAACCACTGGTTTAGATAGAGATACACCATTACAGTAATAGTCACTGGGATTACAATGTCATCTTAGGTTCTGGCATTTGGAAATGTAGGGTTCCGCAACTGAATTCATAGCCTAATGCCAAAAAATACTGCCAAAGTTTGGCCTATAAATTGGCCGGCGGGCCACACAACCCATAACCCCCCCCCCCCCACAACACACACAAAAAAAAAAAAAAAAAATATATATATATATATATATATATATATAGCCTATAATTTAGTATGAAAAGTATTTTTTTTTTTAAATATTAATTGCTTAAAAATACTGCTAATTATATGCTGTTTAACAAATGTATAAATTGTGCACTGTCACTTTAAGACAGTCGCTTTAATTCACGTTTATTTCTCAATGATCTTCTGCCTGCTCCGCTATGGCTAGTGCTGTACCTACGGTTGGGCCCCCTCACAGTTTTTAAATGGTCAGTAGTGGGAACTACTGTTGCCTTCATTATTTCCTTTTAAAAGTTTCTTATAAGAAGGAGATATCAATTATCAACAATGACTAGCCAGATGGAACCTGCTGCTCTCTCTCAGACAGACGCGTTACCAATTAAATGGATCGCATAATGTTCACGTTAGATCGGCTGCAAAGGAGATAACTAAGAGTTTACTTAGTTTTACATGATGTTATCTCTATTTAACATGATGTTTTGACATTGACATTGTAAACGTTCTCTAAGGAGAGTGAAAAGCAGTTTTCAGTAAAGCTAACCAAGGTCGTCTCTATCGCAGGAAAAAAAAAGCGAGCAGCCTGATAACCACATGAAATGATTGGCGGGCCGGATGAAAGTGCTTGGCGGGCCGGATCCGACCCGCGGTTCGCAGTTTGCCCACCCCTGCTATAGGGTGTAGGTCCTATCACCCCTGATATGAGGGAGTAGTGAAATGCTGTCATTTTGCATCCATACTTTAACACAAGTAGCCTAACTGTATGTAAACAACATAACCTATTGTTGCAAATGGTACGGTTCCTTTAAGAGTACATGTGCAGTAGATGTGCTGTAGGGAGTAGACGTGCTGTTGAGACTGGAGTGAGTCATAGTCAAAATAATGTCAGAAAATAAATCCACAGGCAAAAGCCAAGTCCTTGTTCATTTGCTAACCGCTTTCAGATAGAGGGAAAGGGAGTTAGCACTGAAGTTATGGATAACTTCGGCCCTGGAGCGGTGACATTAAGCTCCCTTGTGTCCTCTGACTAGGTCAGAAGAAAAAAATAGGAAAGGTTAACGCTATCAAACAAAGCCAGAAACTGCTACTTCTAACTACGATATGAGACATAGCCTACCTGCCAGAAGATATGTCTTATATTTGTCATCGACTGACTGTGGTTAGTGTAGAATTGAACTGCACCACTAAATCCTGTTTCAAGCCTCCTCTCAATAAAGGTGATAAGCCATTAAGGCTTAGCTAATGTTTCTGATATGAAATAATACAGATTTGACAAGTTTTATTTGCTAATTGCTATATTGACAAACCCACAATATACATCCATTTGTGTTCAGGGGTTATGGTGGAACTTTATGCAGAACTGTAGGCTCCAGGAAGTGGGGTTGGTTGGTGCAACCAAGCTCGTCCAGGGCGGGCACAGGTGACTTCCTGGACGTGTCAGGCCCCAATGCCCCTCCCATGATGCCAGGACTTCCTCTTAAATAATTCAGGGTCCCATCAGATCTTAGTCAGTGGATTGCAGTATTCCCTTCCAGTGGGTCTCCTTCTGTAGCTCTATAAGCAGGAACTAACTGCCCCCACACACACCCCGCCTTAGGTTCTGACATGACTTACGATCGGACGTTGGCAACCAGGCCTACTTGCTGTCCACAGTCATTGAGAAGGACCATTACATAATTAAAACTTTTTTTTTATTATGATGATTCCATAATTTTTACTTCATTCATAAGTTCCAAGCTCAGGTATGACTGGGGATCTATGAATGTGTTTGTGTGTGTGTGTGTGTATGTGTGTGTGTGTGTGTGTGTGTGTGTGTGTGTGTATGTGTGTGTGTGTATTAGTGTGTGTGTGTGAGCGCGTGCTTGTGTCGTAAACGCTTTCAGGGAAATGAGAGTTTTCACTGGAGCCACTGCCCCTCACACTGCCGACGACGTGACGTGACGCGATGAAGACTCCACCGAGGGCTGAAGCCTAAAGAGGCTGTAAATGTCAATTTCATGCTGCTTAGAGCCTCATGAAAAGAGCCCATGAGACACCTACCAAGAACATGACAGACTGATCACTGCTATCGTGCAGGGCCCATCAGAGCATGGAGCATAAGGGACAAAAACAAAACAGTAGAAGGTGAAGGATGGGGGCTGGAGGGAAGTCAACAACCTCAAGAACCAGAGTAATGAGGAAAAAGGAACAAGCTGTCAGAGGAAGTGGAAGGCGGGCGAATGCTTATTGATTTGAATTGAATTAGGCGTGCTTCACAGACTTCCTGAATGGGGTTGAGAGCTCTGACGTTGTCTTTAAATGACAAGCAGGCCGACCCCTGTGGATCTCCGGCGCAGATATTACATAGGTCGCCTGTATCCTCGGCAGGATTAAATTATAAAAATATTAGTCTGATAGGCAGAAATAACATGTGTCACTCAATGTCTGTTATTATTATTATAATTATTATTATTATTATTATTATTATTATTATTATTATTAGTAGTAGTAGTAGTAGTATATCCTGAATAATGGAATGCTTGTCATCCAAGCAAAAATTGGTAAACAGTCCGGTCCTACTGTAAGTAAAAACGTTGTAATTGTAAACTGTCTATCGGTGAGATCTCAGTGTTACTCTCTGAGTGCATTTCAGCTGTGTGTGTGTTTTCACTAAGCAGTGTGTTCACACTAAACAGTGCGTTCTTTTAATAGCATGAAAAATTCACACTGTTGACAACAACCTCTCGCTGTTGAAAGGTGCTGAAAACAAATCATTAATAATGGAGCTTCGACACTTGTTTTTCAGCACATACATTATTGAGTGTCATCCAGTGGCCTCCGGTCGGTCTTCCAGACACACACAGACATAAACGTCGGGCAGCAGTCGGCTGTAATAAACTCCCATCCCCGGCTGCATGACACACTGCTCCCTCATGTAGCAGTCCAACTCAATACCCAGTCAAATCTGCCACGGAGAGAGAGAGAGAGAGAAAGAAAGAAAGCAGTCAGAATGTTTAGCCGCCGTTAACATTGCTGGGATACGAGGTGTCAGGGGGGCAAGAACTATTAAAATGTATAAGGGGTAAACACCCGCTTGTGAGACAGGGCGGGTTTTCTTTCTTTTTTTTTTCTTTGCGGGGAGGGTGTGTGGGTGTGTGTCAGAGAGAGAGTGTGTGTGTGTGTCTGGCTGAGTGTGGTGATGCCGACAGAGGTGGAGATTCATGTGTGTGCATCTGTGTGTGTGTGTGTGTGTGTGTGTCTGTGTGTGTGTGTGTGTTTGTGTGTGTGTGTGTGTGTGTGTGTGTGTAAGGCACAAGTCATCTGGAAAACTTGCCAGGGCAGGAAGCATGGTAGGTGAGTTGAATAATTTACTTTCCGAGCGGTGTTGTCGGGGGCAACTGTTGCCTGGAGGTTTATTAATGATACCAGCTCATGGTTGGTTGTGTGCCGTCGACACAGAGGTACACGGATGAGGGCACAGACGAACATGCTACATGTCTTTTTTTTAATTATTTTTTTTAAGGATGCTGGGTGAACGTGATCTGGTTTACAGACACCCACAAGTCTTCCATGTATAAATGAAGCAGGCATATCCAGACATCGAATACTATATGTGTACACATAGATAGTCACCTACTTAAACACATTCACATATGTACGTGTACATGCAAGCATTGTATACTGTACATGCAATGCAGTTTGGTATACAATAGCAGCAGATATTTGATGTAGCTATTTTTGCACCTTATCTGAAGTCTTTACACTTTAGTCAAACACATGTGCATATCAATATACTGCATACGCACACAAACACACACACTCTCACTCATACACACACACACGCACGCAACAAAACACATCCCTAAGCCTCCTCCCAAAAACCCTGCTTATATAGAGTGAAAAAAAAAAGTGTTGTGGTTTACAGTGCATGTTCATTCTTCTTCTGTCTTTCAATATTTTATTACACACACACACACAAACACACACACACACACACACTTAAAAGCAAACAACCCTTAACTGGATGAGGCGGCAGTAGACATTGGACACCAGCACTCTCAGGATGTAGATGAATGAGAGAAGAACCGCCAGACGTTCCCTCCCAGCATGCTTCATTATTATAAATGAATGCATGAAAAAGGTCTTCACACACACACACACACACACACACACACACACACACACACACACACACACACACACACACACACACACACACACACTTTCCAAACATAAACTTGGATCCCACATGGCTGCGTCGCAGCAAGCAGGCACATTCACAAAATGAAAACCTTTGCTTCCCTGCACATCTTATTATGAAATTTCCCACAATCCATTGCACTTAGGATGACTTCGGAGAAATTAAAGTGCTGGATTGATTTCAAAAGGCGGAGAGAGAAAGGGAGTGAGTCACTTAGAGTCTCTCGCTATATATGTGTGTGTGTGTGTGTGTGTGTGTGTGTGTGTGTGTCGGAGAAGGAGGAAGGCGATCAGTCACCAGGGGTTATAAATCTCGTCGCTGTTCATCAATGTAGAGTGAAGAGGGACTGGCACATTTTGCTGACAATGTAAAATACTTTGATGGGAGGGCTGGCTACTTTTATAGTTATTTTTTCCCAATGAGCTTTTCCATTAAGCAAGTGTGTGTGTGTGTGTGTGTGGGGGGGTGGTTCTGAGTGTCTCTTGCTCTCTCATTCTTTGTGTGCATGTGTGTGTGTGTGTGTCTGTGTTTCTTTACGCCTCCTTCCTGTGAGGTGTGTGTGTGTGTGTGAGAGAGAGAGAGAGAGAGCGAGAGAGAGAGAGTGTGTGTTTGTGTGTGTGTGTGAGAGAGAGAGAGAGAGAGTGTGTGTGTGTGTGTGTGTGTGAGAGAGAGAGAGAGCGAGAGAGAGAGAGTGTGTGTTTGTGTGTGTGTGTGTGAGAGAGAGAGAGCGAGAGAGAGAGAGCGTGTGTGTGTGTGTGTGTGAGAGAGAGAGAGAGAGCGAGAGAGAGAGAGAGAGTGTGTGTGTGTGTGTGTGTGTGTGTGCTCTCTCTCCAAGCAGCATATGTCAGTGAGGCCATAAAACACACAGAGTGGCTGTGCTGCTTGCTGACTGAGGTCACTCTCCTACTCCAAAGTGTCATTAAAGCCCTTTAATTTAAGAAGCGATAACTCAGCGTGTCATGGCACAGAGTTACACAGACACCTGTGTGATGGATCACACTTTAAAGGCAAATAAATGATATTAGACATCTTCCTTTTAACAGGCCGGGGCCCTAAAGGCATGCTGCTCGTACCGTACATGAGCAGGGAGTGAGGCTGCTTTCCTGCTAGTGTTTACAATGCAGCGGCGGCCATTACACCCATAAAGGGAAAGAGATTCAGCGATCAGTTGACAGAGGTGGGTTATAGAGCCATTTGAGCCTTTGTTTTGGTATAACTCTTTTTAATCACTTGGAAAATACCAATATCAAGGCAATCTTTGGAGAATACCAATACCAAGCAGAATACCAATAGCAAGGCATTGTGACTGAATAGGAACTAGTCTAACATGTTAGATATTGTCAGAACAGTCGGGTTGTTTGCTGTGTCTGTACATACATGTATATGTGTAGGCACAGACATGTTGGGTTTATGTGTGTGTGTGTGTGTGTGTGTGTGTGTGTGTGTGGTGTGTGTGTGTGTGTGTGTGTGTGTGTGTGTGTGTGTGTGTGTGTGTGTGTGTGTGTGTACGTGTGTGTGTGTGTGTAATTGTACAGTATGTGTAACAGTATATGACACATATTACATTAAATTACCTTTATCTTTTGAGAAAGGCCATCACTAACACACACAGACACACAGACACAGAGACACACACACACAGACACACACACACACAGACACACACACCACACACACACACACACACACACACAGAAACACACACACACACACACACACAGACACACCTATAATGATGCCTCATGTGTCCTATCTATTCTTCTTTCCTCCATGTCAGTCTTGTCACTGTAAAGCCACCAGTTAGGATCTTCACCTATGGCTCGTACATCAGCACGTCTCCACACGTGGTCGATACTCAGACCGACAGACACATATCACAACAGAAAAACAAATAACAATTCTGAGATGTCATCTGTCAAATGCTTGGTGGCTTCGCTTGACTTTAAACCAAGCATAGCAAGAGGCAGTTAAGAGATGCAGAAGTTTTAGGTGGAGTTTTGCACAACTTGAGACATGTGATGGCTGCTTACATACGTACAGTATGTGCGTGCATGCTTGCATGCTTACATGGGCAAGCACTCCCATATAGAAATATTAGGCCTTTAACAAACATTGGCTACATGTACACTGCTCAAAAAAATAAATAAGGGAACACTTACAGTTTTCCACAATTGTTAAAACACATTGTTTGAAACCGTCCACCCTTTTCTCCATTCTCAAACTACATTCACAGAATGTATCACAGTTCTGGCAAAATAAAACAATCGCCTCAAAAGTTTTACTTGTGCTCAGAACTAAACAGTGTCAAAGTACCGATCCAGTGTATGATTGAAGTGTTCCCTTAATTTTTTTGAGCAGTATATATTTTGCATCCATAAAGCCTTTATTAAACACTGGCTGCAATATGTTGCACTCAACTTATTAATTAGTTTGCACACAGCTTAATCACGTATAAAACCTTCCAATGCACCTTTGGGTTGGCATGTTCCTTACATTGAAATGCAACACATTTCAAATAAGATGTGGGTTGAACTGAAGGCAATAAGAAGGTTTAAATGAGTTCATAACAAAACAGAACAGTTCAACAGAACTGCCCATGTCAATCTGAATCATTTCTGAATGACAAAAGAAATGATAAAAAATTAAACAACCAAAAGAAAACAAGGATTACACAAAGGACTAAAAGGAAAACAACAATTTCCAATTAATTATCATGAAAAATGTAAGTAACACATTTTCCTGTTTCTGAGTGAGAATGGCATTCTCGGGGATTAGAGACTGAATGTGTTCAGTCTATCCCAACAACAAAGAGAGTCATTAGGCTTCGGGGAAATGTGAAAGCAACTAACTGAGAACTTCAATAAAACTTTTAGCATTTACTGTAGCTTTAGCGCTGTTTGACTAAGGGAGACAAATGAATGTAGCAAGAGAGAGAGAGAGAGAGGTAGGACTGAGGAGAGAAAGAAAAAGAAAGAGAGAACTGAGAGAAGGGGAATGGATGAGATGTAATGAGAGAGAGAGAGAGAGTCTGTGTGTGTGTATGTGTGAGAGAGAAAGAGGAAGTGAGGAAGTTTATAGGATCTGTAACTGAGGGCCTGAACTCAAAGGAACTTTATTTGCTTTAAGATGTATTGTGTTTAACTCCTGTTCAAGCAGAATCTGCTGAAAAACTACTCTTTTACAATGTTGTTCTTGGTGACATAATGCAAATCTATAGCCTAGAAATCTATAGACGCACCCTAGCGGCAGCAAATGTAATTTGCAGCCAGGGTAGTCTAGCAACTCTCCGTTGGAAAAATGAATTCTTCTATCAGGCCAATCACATCGTGTATAGAGTCGGCGACGGTTCCGTGTGAATTTCCTACTACTTGAAAGCAAAGAAGATGGATGCTGCTGCTGGCGAACAACGATCTCTGAATCGCGACTCGTGTTAAGCTTTTTTGGTTATACTTTACTTGACAGTGTTGACATAAGAGTGACATGACACTGTTATGAATGTTTCATAAACAAGTCATAAACGTTTATAACGTTGTTATTAAGTGACATTCGGTTTTTGTTAGGGTTAGGGTTGGGGTTAGGGTTAGGGTTGGGGTTACTGGAGGATTAGGGTTAGAGGTTAGGATTAGGGTTAGGTTTCATGTGTCATGACGGTGTCATGTGTTCATGACAGTGTCATGTCATATGCTGATACTGTAAGGTAAAGTGTTACTGTTGTAGCGCTATCCTATTGTGTGCAGAGGGAATTTGAAAGACAGCCGTTTATCCCGCCCCTCAGATTGAGCACTGCCAATGGTAAGTTCCCAGGGTGAGGGTGTCTTGATACCTAGCTGCAACTTAATTTCCCCCTGTGGGATAATAAACTTTGACTTGACTTGACTTGACAGTAGGCTAAGCCCAATAAATAGATTGAATAAATGCTAAATAATAGGATAGACTAGTAAGACCATCTTAACACATTTCTTTCATGTACATGGTAACATATCCAAATCTTTGAAATGTCAAAAGAAGGAAGGAATGCTGGTCTTGAAATAAAACCATTCGGTAACACTCCATAATAAGGTGCCATAATAAATAGCCAACTAGTAATTACCTAACCCTTTGTTAATTGTTACTAAAATATATATTTGGCACAAGTTAATAGTTTTTTCATCATTAATTAAATATTAGTTGTTTGCATAAAATCTGTATGTTAATGTTTTAACAAATCTATTAACTAATATTGTATTAATATATGTTAATAGTTAACTAAATATATTTTTGGCACTAATTAACAGTTATTTCATACATCATTTAAATGTTAAATGTTTATTTATTATTATTTACAAACTATATGCTAATATAAAAGTTAATGACATATCATTATTTATCTAGCTTTTATGATTAGCTTTGTTGAGAATTTATGGAATTTATGGATATTGGCTTTATGGTCTTGTGGGGTGCATACGGCACCCTACTGCCAGTGGTTGGTTGTGTGAGAGTTTGCGCTCCTCTTCTTCCACTTCATCCTTATTGGATACCTTTGTGGTTGGCTGTCCTGTAATTGGTGACTCTCTGTCTAGTCTTTGAAAGTAGTGTACTCTTTGCCTTTGGAAGTACTATTTGGTTGCTGCTTGGATTTGGTGAAATTCAGGGGAGGGGTGTAACAGAGTTAGAAATGTAGTTTAGTGTTTGTATGTGATTTTCGCCGTAATCAAGCAGCTTTATTGATATTGGTGTTTTGGAGCCCCCTTTGGAGAAACGCTATACTGCAGTTCTGCTGCGTTTTGTCCTTGTATTGTTGCCATAGCCGATCAGAAGCGGTATGCTTTGCATTGGGTAGGTTGACTATAAAGCACTCTCAACTTTGTTTTAATTTTGTAACTGTAAAATGTTGTTTAAGTTGAAAATTTTGATATACCACCTGTATTATGTTACTTTACATGTATTTTTAAGATTTGGGTGCAATTCTAGCGACTTAGAGAACGTTTATTAATGTTTTCATTATGACCACGAGTTCATACACACGTCTAACGTGACTAGCTGTAAACTCCGCTAGCAACTTTCCATGCATTCAGTGTAGTTAAGCAGTTTAGCTTAGTGTGCATGGTAAGTGCAATTCAGTCTAGCAGGAAATTAATGTTTATTTAGTTTAGCATTATGTTTATGCATTACCTCCGTATGGTCTACGTCTGTGAGTGTTTAGTGAGTCTCAGAATATTAATAAACTGTCGTTCTGTGCACCTGAACATTCCATGTCTCCCTTGCTAGTAGGGCTGACAGTGATGGAATAGGAATGATGCATGTAATATAGCCCATTCAACTACTTGTTGTTTTGTTTTAACTTTTCCTAAAAGAATAAATGTGATAAGCCAGTTTTGGTCTCAGTCCCTTCACCGTCTGATAGTTATATATTACTAATATATTAATAAAGCTTAACCAACTTTATTATAAGGGTCCCCCATACTGATAGTTATATATTACTAATATATTAGTTAAACTTAACCAACTTTATTATAAGCGGCTCCACACTGATAGCTATATACTACTAATATATTAATTAAGCTTAACCAACTTTATTATAAGGGTCCCCCATACTGATAGTAATATATTACTAATATATTAATTAAGCTTAACAAACTTTATTATAAGGGACCCCACGCTTATAGCTAATATACCACTAATATATTAATTAAGCTTAGCCAACTTTATTGCAAGCGGTTCCGGCGCTGACAACAGTGGCAACATGTCAAGGTAGCTCCATGTTTTTTTCTTGAATTTCCCCTTGGGGATCAATAAAGTATCTATCTATCTATTGTAAGGGTCTTATGGAGAGTGGTTCATATTGGGATAGGCAGAAGCACAGTTTAATAACAATTAGTTAAATAATAATATGTCATTAACTTTTCTATTAACATATACAGTAGTTTGCAATTAAACATTAAAATGATGTAAGATATAACTGTTAATTAGTAATCACATATTAATGCAATATTAGTTAATAGATTTGCTAAAGCATTAACATACAGTTTTTATGCAAACAACTAATATTTAATTAATGATGAAAAAACTATTAACTTGTACCAAATAGATATGTTAGTAACAATTAACAAAGGGTTAGGTAATTACTAGTTTGCTATTTATTATGGCACCTTATTATGGAGTGTTACCAACCATCCATGTCTGACAGAGACCGAGATGAGATGTAAAAATATGGTCAATTCCGAGACAGTGAAACAGTGGTCTTGAGACAGGTCTTGAGTTCTACAACACTGACACACACACACACACACACACACAGCGATCACAATGAGTAGTGAACACACACAACGCAAACTGCCTATCTATATTTTATATCTGTAATGTATACCCTGTCGAAGGATGAAAAACAAAGAGTATGTATCATGTGACACACTTGTTTCCTCCTTTTTTGTTCTTGTAATATATTTATGTTTCCAAGTCAGGTCGTTGGCTGCTTAAGGCCCACATCCCCTAGAACAAATAAAGAGAAAAAAATATTTCAGGGATATTTTCATTTAAAATGATTTGACATGGCATGAAAGATTATTCTCTAGAGATGGAAAACAAACAGCCTGTCAGTCTGATATATCCTCCAGTAAGTTTTACATTTAAAGACTCACAGTCTGAAAGCTTGTGCACACACACACACACACACACACACACACACACACACACACACACACACACACACACACACACACACACACACACACCAGGGAGCCATGAGCTGAAAGGAAAAGATGCAATATGTGGTCCATTAAGATGCAGATACAGCTGTAGAAAAATCAGGCCCAAAAACGAGTTTTTTTGGATTTGCATTTTTGGAAGGAAAAAAAAAAAGAGGCAAGAAAGATAAACAGCCCAAAACACCAAAAACAGCCAAATAGTGTCTTTCGAGCACACTCTCTGGCACTGGTGTTGTGAATCTGTCTGAGGAGAGAGATGCTGTGTTATGGGCTGGTCCCAGCAGATGGACTGGTGGCTATGTGGACAATCAACATGTGTCAGCATGGGTCCCAAAAGGCAGCAGGCACCGGCGTGGGTCTGGCCCGGGCCTGGCGTGGGTCTGGCGCGGGTCTGGCACGGGTTAAATGTGTTTTGATTTGCGCCAGATCTCCAAAAAGGGCTGCTAGAGCCCTGCCCTGGCCTCAAGCTGTGACCATGTCTGGGTCTTATCATTTCTCTCCATATTCCTTCCTCTTTCAATACACCCCCCCCACACACACACACACACACACACACACACACACACCACCACAGAGAGACAGAAAGACACACAGACACACATTCAGGTCACCCCCACACACAAACACACACACACACACACGCAAATACACACCACCACAGACAGACAGAAAGACACACACACACACACACACACACACACACACACATGCACACACACACACACGCACACACACACACTTACATTCAGGCATGAAACACATCTACTATTGAAAAGTGTTCTGCAGTTCTCTATTTAAATGTATCTCATCAGATGCCCATGCTGGGGTTTAGTGGATTTTGGGAGTTTGCAGTCTGCTGTTAGAATGTCTCATTAAGAAAGTCCTCCTCTCCACCTCCTCTTAGTAAGCAGAGCTCGTAGAAGGAAATAACTCACGTGGTGTTTATTTCCTTTCCTCCTCCGGTATGGTAAAAAATAATCATTTCTGTTCTTATCACACACACACACACACACACACACACTCACGACTCACACAGACAAACTCTCTCTCTCTCTCTGTCTCCCTCTCTCTAACTTTTACATTCTGGCTCAGAACGTAACAAACCCAAGGAGAACACGTGAAAACGGAAATGGCAAAATAATTAAAGAATTTACTTTAAGAGATGAAAAACTATATACAACATACTGTATGGGTTAGTCAGTAGATCAGTAGTGTTACAGTTTTTTTCCAATTGCTTAGACACTAAATTGACATGCATAGCACAATTATTTAAATTGATGCACACAGAGCAAAAACCTCTCCAAAAGTCTAAACACTTTTTCTGCTTTACACACATTTTGCAATTCAAAATGGCACTTTTTAAATGCACTGAACACGGCTCTCTGCATAAGACACAACAATGTTTGACATTTCAAAACACTGTCATTCAAAATGACACTACATGAGCTAATTGGCAAATATATGTGCATATGTTGCAATGACTTGTTTGGTGAAAAAAAAAGTTTCAACAGCATGTTGTGCATGTGAATCATTTTCTACAATTTGAACTATAGTATTATGGACTGCTTTTCATTATGCCCAACAGTGCATAATGGTGAGTTGGTGACACAAAAATCTTGTAACATGACTGAAGTGTGTGCCATGTGGTGCAAAAGTTTGATTTTGATAATGCTATATTCTATATGTAGTTTTGGTTGCAGTGCTTCATTTTGCAGGATATATGAGGTATTTTGCAGTTTGGGTGTGTGTTTTTGTGAATTGTGTGTGAATTTTGATAAAACCAGCCTAGTTTGCAAAATTGTGTTTTAGCAATTGAAAAAAACTGTATCTGTGTCGGCATGCAGTGTTAGTGTAATGCAGAATGAATGCATGAAAAGAAATCAAACATAAGACAAACTCATAAAGAATAAAAAAGGCAAACGACAGACGTGCGTCTGGAGCCACCAGCCATTAGCAGCACGCGCACCATATTGTCAAAGTCCGGCCTTTTTAAAGGCAGCAAATCCGGTGCGGCCTTAACAAGCACCAAAGCCTCGCCTATAAGTGCTCGCAGGAGCAGTGGCAGCGCTCAGTCATCACACTCACACACCCACAGACAAACTCTCTCTGTCTCTATCTCTCTCTCTCTCTCTCTCACACAGACACACACACACACACACACATACACACACACTTCTACAAACACACCATTCTTAATCATCAAGAGGTTATATCCGCATAATCAACAGTGGGCTGTAAGACAACAACCCTGATTATTAGATTGGGATTGATCAGAACGTGCCACCTATGTGGTCCACCATAGGAGGCTCCTCATGTTCCTATATGTGGTCCACTATAGGAGGCTCCTCATGCCTGTGCACAGATGATTAAAAGCATATTTGGACTGAATCACAACATTTAAATACACTGTGTGTGTTTTCCACAGGGTTTTCCATCTTGGCAGGCAGTGCACACAGGCAGTTCAGACTGGTAAACACCAAGAGTCTGTCTCAATTGGTGTACTTACGTGAGTACACTTTCGTGTAGTACCCTATGTGCACTGTGTGCTTACTGGCGGAGTGCGCAAATTTTAACAGAATAGTATTGTCTCATATCAAACACTAACTCCGTGCACTTCACGGAAATGATGATCGCAACATTTAAATATAACTTTATTGGCGTCCTCAATTCGACAGTGACATCGTCATACTGTGTCAAAACATGAACCGTTTATGTTATAACTTGCTTGTACCTCTGTAAAGTCTGTTTTCCACTGCTGCTGCTTCAGCTTTCTCAACCGCGATTACCACGAGTTTGAAAACGCTCCCTCCCCCACCATCCGGGAACTTGCAGCGCCCTTCGTGTCGTTGGAATTTTCAGTGTGAACACCCTCATGCACTCAAATTAGGTATTGTAAGTGCAGAAGTATGCGATTTGAGACACAGTCCAAGGCTCTGTCACGCCACGCCTCACCTCTCCTCGCCACTGCACCTCTCCTCTGTGATCCTGAGCCGATGTAATCAGTGAAATGACTTGGCCTCAGAGAGGAGGAAACTGAAATAAAATGAGAGATTTCCACTACGGTGTGTAGCTGAGATGCACCTTTTGTCTTCAGAACACTGTGGCATAATAACATCCCTTCTGCCAAATTGAACATATATACATATTATTTTTTTCCATTTTTGACAAGTAGCCGTATGATGAAGCGGGATAACGTATAGAACGCCGATCATTATTGGGAAAATACACACACACGCACACACACACACACACACACACACACACACACACACGTCGTCACCACCACCACAACCCCTGGAACCTGACGTTTGTGTAATGAGGAAGTAGATGAACATGTGTCAGCTCATGCTATGCAAGCTCTATTAAATCTGCCTGAGTGGCAGCCCAAGACCCACAGGCTCTCCGTCAGGGAAGAGTTTTAGTGCCGCCGCGGCAACCCTTAATCTCTCCGACAGAACCGCCGCTGTGCCAAAGACAACTTCTCTAGCAAGGCCAAAAGGTCCATGATGGACAGATGAAAAGGTCAGTGATGGTATACTGGACGTCTGAGGGTGTTTTGTTATGTAATGTCAGTCCTTTATGCTTGAGGATGTTTTGCTTGACAGTTTAAATGTGTTTAGGCCTGGTTATGCGTTAAATAGTAATTAATTGATAAGGTCAACATATTTATTTGCTTAAGCATGTCATTACTGGATAGACCAATGGTTAGGATTGCAATGTTATTTTGGGTAGGGGCTTAAGAGAAGTGCCTATTATCCTTGTAAGTACATTGTAATGACGGATAGAAAGAAACCACTCTCGAGGTTAAGCTGAACTGATGTGAACCTCATGGTTAAACCAGTGCAGTATCATAGAAGAGTGATTTGTAGATTTTATGAATGCAAGTTCAACTGAAAACACTGCTGAGGCACATAGTGTTTATTTTCACATGATTTCAAAGATGATTATGGAACTCATGTCAAACTGTCTCAATGGCTCCCACATCAATAGTACCAACCACCCCCCCCCCCACACACACACCCCTAAAAAAGAGCTAAATCCTCAACATCCTCTCACACACAGATCATCAAATCAAGACATACTCACACACTCCAAAGTCCAAAGCTTGTGGTTTACAAGCCGCACACGATGTCAGCTAAAGAGCTAAACTCATTAATGTCCCGAACCACGCTCTACCGCGGTTAAAAGGATAAGCGCCTTCTGATACCCCCACCCCCATCCAACACAAACACACACACACACACACACACACACACACACACACAGACACACACACACACACACACACACCAGTAAATACCCTTTGCCTGAAAAAAGCGACTCTCTGATTTTGCATTCTGCCCAACAATCCCAATCCCGCCTCTCAGCAGCAGGAGTTCATCTGCTGCTCCTGTGCTGAGCTGAAGTCTGCGAAAAATAGCTCGGCAATCTCAGCAAGCCCCGAAAATAGCCACAGACCGGGCCGGCGGGGAGGTAGTGGAGGATGGACGACAAGAAAGGGTGTGATGGCGGATGAGGGAGAAAAGAGAGAAGGGAAAAAAGGAGCAACAGAATGAAAGGAGAGACAGGGAGACAGAAAAGAAAGAGAGGGAGAGAGAGAAAAAAGGAAACGGAGGAAAAGAAAGAACTGGAAGTAAAAAGAATGACAGAAAGACAACAAAAGAAAGGCAGGGAAAAGAGAAGTGAGAGGAACGACAGAGCGAGAGGAAGAAGGCAGAAGAAAATGGCGGAAGCCTGGGAAAAGTGGAGGAGAGTTAATTGGGAAAAATCTGGGCTGGAGTGCGTTGGGTGACTTTGATCAATGGCTGACGAAAGTCATTAGCGTCCGAGCCCAGCCAAGGAGACGGCCGCTAATAGTGTGCCAGTCTGTCATTCGCCGGGGTAATTGGCAGTTGCACTGGGCAGGTGTGCCCACTGACACTACACTGCACACACACACACACACACACACACACACACACACACACACACACACACACAGTGACAATGCATGAGCAAGTGTGACACACTCTATTTTGTGCCAACATCCCACACACAAAGACAGTGTGTGTGTGTGCATGTCTCTCTCTCTCTCTGTGTGTGTGTGTGTATGTGTGTGTGTCTGTATGCATGCAAGCATGTATATAATGAAGGGTTTCTGCTTCTCTTCACTCCCGTTCTCTTTTTTAAGCCCACCACCAGATACCACCCCCCCCCCCCACACACACACACACACACACACCCACATCCACACCCACTGCAGTAATCGTCTCTACTGCAGAAGTGCTATAGGGTGCCACTGGTAGGAGGCAAACCATACAATGTGGCCCGTTTCATGCAGACATATGTGTTTCATATGAGCGTTTATACAGTGCTGCACATGTGATAGAGCTGAGATGTAGTTTTATCTGCAAACAGCAGAGCAGAGAGAGAACACATGCACTGAGAGAGTAGGATGTTCATTCTGGGGTACTTTAATGTCAGCTGTGTTGATAGCACGCCTGTGCCATTTTGAGTCGAGATTAGGCTTCAGATAATACAGCCGATTCAGGATTTTACCAGCTACATGTAAGTGCACTGAAATTCAGCTGCATTATTATTAATTTCTTGCTTTTGAAAATGGCAGGGTGAGCACTGGTATACTTATAGTCATCTGCATTTAACATGTACAGTAATGCCATTTCAACCATACTAATAACATATGAATGTCAACTGTAATGTACATTCTGAACTTTAAAAGGTGCCAAAATATATATCAGTGAGCCGTATATCATTAATATTAGGTACAGTCCAAGTACCCTGCAACAAAGGCTAGTTAGTAGGCTATATGGTAGGATAATAGTGCTTTCAACTAAATAGATTTTCAATACAATCCTATCCCATTTAAATGAGCATTATTGCTTTCCGAGGAATTGAAATATGGAGAATCTAAAGAGTTAGACTGTTAGTACAGTGAGTTTTTGGCCTTAATTAACGTGTTAGTTCATCAGAGGCGGACAGAGTACACAGCTTCATTACTTGAGTAAAAGTACAGATACGCTTTGCTAAATTTTACTCAAGTAGAAGTAAAAGTACAAAAGTCAGATGTCTACTTAAGTAAAAGTACTGAAGTACTTGTTTTTAAAAGTACTTGAGTATCAAGAGTACAAGAGTAAATATTGCATTACTGCCACAGTGCTTACATTTATGTACAGAAACGTCCCACATGGAGTTATGAAAAATTTTAATGTTGGAGAATGTAAAAGGAATTGAAAGTAAAATCAGGTAATTTTCATCTTTTTACCATGTTGCCAGGAATTGGCAGTATTTGTAATACATGTATTTAAAATATGTATTTCAAATACAAAACACTACTTTGAAATTGAAACATTTGAAGCGAAAACTATCATTAACTTGAAATAGTCTCGCCAGACTTTTGAAATAGTCTGGTGAGGTGGGGCCACGGGTTGGCATAATTCCCGGGATGGACCTGCTGCGTCTTCATCCATTGTTTCGTCCATGGCTTCGTCTCTTATCTAAATCTGACCATGGAGTTGACTTTGGCGGAAAATCAGTGGCGCCTGCACAATCCAATCACGTTTGAGAGGGAAACAACAAATTTAGGGTTTCCGAGATTTTTCTTTTTTTTTTAGAAGAAGTAACGGGTACTCACGGTTATGGATAGAAATGTAGTGGAGTAAAGAGTACAATATTTGCCTCTCAAATGTACTTGAGTAAAGTCATGAGTACTCCCCAAAAATGATACTCGAGTAAAGTACAGATCCCTCAAAACTGTACTCAAGTACTGTACTCAAGTAAATGTACTCCGTTACTGTCCGGCTCTGTAGTTCATACTCACTTGGACGTTGATGTTGTCTGATTGTGTGTGTGTGTGCATGTGTGTGTGTCTGTGTCTGTGTGTGGAGATCTCTTTCGGAGTTGAAGTTTGCCATGAGAATTGTCACTGACTGACTTCCGCCATTCAGACCTTGGACCATATCAATCACAGTTCCTTCCCGCTGAAACTTGACACAATCATCCTTATTGCCACATCGGAGCCTTGGCGCCAAGTCCCGTCGAGCTAAAGCCATATTTACCGCTCCCATCATAGCAGGCCAGAGAGCTCTGATAAAGCCTCTGATTGCTGGAAAAATGCACCCTAGGGCAAAATCAATAACAAACTCTTCCTATAATGCACACGATGACCTGTCCAGCAGCCACGGTGGATCAGCTATTGACTGGCCTCTACTTTTCATTGGTGACACATTGTTTGTGTCGGGGACTAGGGAGGGAGGGGGTACTGGGGTGTGTGTGGGGGGGGCGGAAGATTGGTGTCTACTCTCTGCGACAATCGATGGCAGACCCGAGCGATGGTTATGAACATACAAAGCCGCGGAATTATATCTCGGTGGGTAAAGAGTTCTTTTGTGCCAGGAGCGTGCGGTGATGTGATCGATGCACTCTGGAGCAGAAAACATAACATTCCCTGATGTCTGTTGAAAGGGGAAAGGAGAAAAAAAAGATAATCGTCCCTGATCATTTGAAGATTTGAATCCACAATGCCTGTTGTTGCTCGTACGGTGATTGTACTGCCCTCTACATCAAGCTGGATGGACCTGAAACAGCCTCTCAAGAGCATTTAAATGAGACTGATGGCAATCAAGATGTGTTTGGCTCAGGGAGTTTGGAGGCAGTGAAACTGGAGGAAATGCCTCATATCCTAGTGTACAACATAACATTCAATTCAAGTCAAAGTCAATTCAATTTAATATTTAATTAATGTATATAGGCTACAGTAGCACTGATAGACATAGACATCTCAAACCTTTTAGGCCTGAGTCCCCTAATGTGTCACAGCAAAATAAAAAAATATATGTTGGCAATAATTCCTTTTTACAGAGGAAAGAAGAAAACTTTGAGCACTTAGTTGGCCATCTCCTTTTTTTCAGGGTCATGGAAGGACACCAAATTCTGTAAAATGTTGCAGTCCTGCAAAAAAAAACAAAAAAACAACTCCACTAGACTTTAGACACACAGAACGTTTTACAAGCACAGCTGCTTGCTTGAATGAAGATGCTGTCTAGTGCTCTTTCTAGCCATGTAAGAGCCACACTACAGCACTACTAAGTGGTCGAGTTGGCCAATTTGCTTCATTTGCAGTGCAAATGCAAGACTCCACAGACCAAATGCTGTCTAGCATAAGAAGGCTCTAACCCTCCGCTTTTTTAACAAGCATGCTGGGAAGCTTTCATTAGTGCCGTAGCGTTAATTATTGATGTCGGGAAGCGCGGCACTAGAACGATAATAAATGGACACAAAAAGGGAGAGGTAGACTGCTTTAATATATGGAAAGTGATTTGGCAGCGTTCATTTATCTAATGGCTTTATTTATAAAAAGAGCTAAAGACTGTGGCACTTACAGTTGCTTTTAAAGGTAGTACTAAAAAACATGCATAATCTCAGAGTGGCTCATAGTCCTGACAGCCGTCGAGTCAATTACTGAACTTTAAAATGGTCGCATTTCAAACTCAAACGCTTGAACATCATATAACTACATCCAGACTCAAGCCTAAAATAACCTACACAACAGCAAGCGCTACCAGAACAGCCCGAACCACCAAAGCCCTAGTTATGGTGCCCCGCGTAGGTCAAAAATCCTCCTGTACCTGAGCGTGCGTCTTTGAGAAGTAGCTAATGGCTGCATTAGCCCGGACCATAGGGACGTGACTCGGGCCGCGGTGAGCAGACGGTGGCTGACGCAGACCACATGGCCGAGGCCTTCTAAGGTGCTGGCAGCTGGCACAGCCACCCACCCAATTATGCAGGGCCAAGGGGATCCAGGACACACGCTGACCACAGCCATCTGCAGCAGTGGAGGCAACATCACCACAGCTGGCCCTGAATCTTCTTCTACTACTACTACTACTTCCTCTTGTTTCTTCTTCTTCTTCTTCTTCTTGTTCTACTACTACCACTTCCTCTTGTTTCATTTTCTTTTTCTTCCTCTTCTGTTTCTTCACCTATATTGTGGTCTTCTCTCTTTCTCTTCTAAGACTTACTCATTTTGTATAGTCTACAACAACAGTATAGTTGCAGTGTTACAATTTTGTTGAAAAGTGCGTGTGTTTTTTTGTGTGGAAATTTCAGACCACAGATCTGAAAGGGTCAACATTTGCGTTTCTTCCAGTTTGTTTATGTGTTTGTTTGTTAGTTTGTCTTATGCAACATCACAATGTGCAAATGTCCTCAGAATAATGTTCTTCATGGCTTCAAATACTCCTCTGGAGATTGCCTTTCCTAATGTGTGCCCCTGTCTTAATTTCTTGGTAAAAAAATGTGACTGACTTTGTCTCCTCTTGCCAGCGTGTGTACAATCTGTTTAACATTCAGATTTTTTTTTTTTTTGGAGAAAAAATGCCTCCAGGCTGTGTGGATGTTGAAATACCTCTCAACATCAACAAAGTACTTTCTCAAACATATTAAAGTCTGGAGATTATTATCATTATAGGTAAAGCTCCTGGCGAAAAGATTAACGTCTTCTAATTAGTTTTCTCTTTAACATCATAGATTTTGGGGGCCCTCTGCATTAAAGTTGATGCATTGCCTCTTTAGAAGACGAGCAGCAGATGAGATCCTTTAACGTCTTAATGGAGTGTTTTGCATTTTCCATCTGTTTACACCCATCGCCATAACGACCCGCGAAATGCTTAACTGGGTCGAGTCGCTGGCTGATATATGATCTCCATAATGGCGATTTCCAAAAACTCTTTTTCTTTCTGTCTTGTTCTGTCGCTAGGCCTCTTATTCTCTGTGTCTTGCCATGTTTTTTGACAGACACAAACACACACACATTCAAAAATATTGTAAATGGAGACCTCTTCCAAAAATAGTCAAGCACCATCATTGATGAGAACTTTTTGACACTTACTGTGTGCATCCAATTTTCATGGACACATCAGCAAAGGCATCAAGAAAAGGCCCATTTCTCTCATTCAGTTCTCTTTCTCTCTCTCTCTCTCTCTGTCATACACACACACTCACACACACACTTCCTCTCTAACCATTACTTTGTCAATAGGTACTTCAGTATATTTAGTTTGCCCGTGTCTTGTCCAAGGATTGCTCTGTGATCCATCAAAGTGTTTGATCCGTGGTGTCCTCCATGTCTGGAAAGAGGCACATAACTTTTCAGGCAGTAGGGTTGACAGGGGGTGGGGTGTGTGTGGGAGAGTCAGTTGGGAGGACGGGGGGTTGGTTCAGTAGGAGTGAGAGGAAATGTGGCAGCAGTGGCGGAGTTTGTGTGTGTGTGTGTGTGTGTGTGTGTGCTGGGGTAGGGTGGGGGTAGAGTTGGTTGTAAGGGGCGCATACCAGCCCCCTGTATGGAAGAGGCCGGACAAGACCAATACATTACCCATCCGCCACAGCAGGCAGCTGGATCGATGGCACCACCTGTCAGCCGGTGATGAACTCCGCGCCTCGATGAGGCGTATCACTCAAAGCTGTCATCACCCGCCGCCGCCACATCTGGGCTGAACCGCCAACGGGAGCTGTGGATGAGAGGGAGAGGGAGACACAGAGAGAGAGAGAGAGAGAGAGAGAGAGAGAGGGGGGGGGAAACAAAGAGAGAAGACAGAGAGAGATATACAAAGAGAGAGATAGACGGGAAGAGAGAGAGATAGATAGAGATAGAGAGAGAGAGAGACTTTTGCCTTTATCCTTTATCAGTCAAAAGGAAAACAACAAGTACAAGCCATACCTGGGCTAAACCGCCAACGGAAGCCATGGATCAGAGAGAGACAGGGAAAGAGAGACAGATAGACAGTGAGAGAGAGAGAGTGTGTGTGTGTGTCAAATGAGATAATTTGGAAGATTGGGAGCAGACTGGTTGGGACATTTTAGTCAGGAGCCAGAATAGGATCAGTTTTTTTTGTCTTGTTATGCTATTCCAAATTAGTTCTCAGGGTCGAAAAACGAATGAAAAGGACTGGCTTTGAGAAATGTAATCACCAGTTCATTTGCAGGGCTCTAATACCCGAATTCATAATGAACTTCTCATATGCTAATACAGTCCTCAAACATAGCTACATATGCCTGCCTTCAATGAGCTACCTGTGATATGAAAAAGTATACTGTCTCAAGAATACTGAGTTGATTAATCAGCTTATGCCATGTAACATTAATTTTCTAACAGATCAACATCCATTATTTTTTTTTCTCAGGTCAACAATGTCGGCTAAAAGGTTGATGAAGGTCAATATTTTAGTGTGCATAGCCTACACTTGTTTCAGTTATAATATTTTGGACTGCAGTCTGAAAACCTGCTTTCATCAATAACATTTTGGACTATTGTTTGCTGGTGTGTAGTACATATTCAGATATGGTGTTTTGGGCCAAACTACGCTTCAGTTCTGCCAGGCTTTTTCATGACTACTCTAATGTGGACCACTTAGCCACCATTATGCTTACAATTATTACAACACTGAGGTAAATATGGAATATTTAGACTCAAGCAAGGTCTATAACAATATATAACAATGTAACTATATATATATATATATATATATATATATATATATATATATATATATATATATATATATATATATATATCAGAGGAGACAACCGTGGGGGGAAATCTAGTTTAAATGTGGGCTGGAACCATTACTGGATTAACAGTTGGATATTTCTAACCCAATCCAACAGCATGTGTAGGCAGAGCTTAAAGCTGTTTTATTTAGACATAAAAGAGGCAATGGTGAATGGCGTTCTAATCGAGCTGTGGGCGGGCTTCTTAAGGAAAGCCTGACTCTTGCCCCGGCTGATGTCCTCTTTTGGCTCTTCTACCCCAAATGATGTCCTCTTATGGACGGGACATATGTTGAATTGTACAGCCCTCCATGACCTCTGCCACTTTTTAGAAATATCAAACATTTTCTAACCTTCACTGTTTCTGTTGGTGCGGTTTACAACACAGCAACTTTAATAATAACAATAGTTTATTAACAAGTTTTTAACACATGTTTGTGTTGTTTCCTTTTTTTATTTGTTACACAATATTTGTTGAAAATAACACAACTTGTGTTGTTTTTTAACACATCTCTGTGTCCAGATAGGGACAACACATTGGTTTTAAGAGTGTAGATATTCTGATTTTCTGAGTGATGGAGAAATTCCCCTTCCAACCCATACAGTAAACTCCTCACTGTGAGGAGAGCCCAGACAGCAACATGAGACGCCGAGAGAGACGTAGAGCATCTGAGAGCGTCGGTCAGAGGGGAGGAAAGAGGAGAGCTCAAAGCAGGGGTGTAGTGATAAAATAAAAGGGAAGGTAAACTATGAGTTCTGTGATCAAGGTATATTGGACTGCCTTTTTAAAAAAGGCATTCAGAACATGTTTGATGACAGTGGAGGTTATTGTCCAATGTTTATATCAATCAAGTATTACATGGTTCCTAGAGTGTTGAAGAGTACATATAGTGAATGTGGATAATACAGTGTGATTTTTGAATGTTAAAAGTTGCAATTGGTGAATAAACTCTTTTGAGAGGAGGATAAACCCCAATAAGAGATGGATAAACTCTGTTTCTGACATTTCAGAGGTGGATAAACTGTGTTTACTTGCGTTTAGCCTCCACTACACCCCTGGCTGAAAGAGGAGGAGGAGAGAGAAAGATGAAGGATAAGTGGGGAGTGGGTGGGTGGGGGGGGGGGTTAGGATGATGGGATATCAGCGCGCGGACTGCAGGTTTATGAGGAGTGCATCTGAGGCCCTTTCCAGACGACAAGTGGTGAGCGACGGATGGACAGGCGGTCTGTCGGGCGGGCGGGGGGGCGTGTTTTCTGGCTGCGGCGGCAGTCCATCACGATTACAATGGCGCGGGGCAAGACGAGCGCGGTGGTGCAGAAAGAGCAGGCGCGATAATTACAACACGCAGGACAAGATAATGGGCTAGCCGCTGCTGCCATCGGCGCCATCATCGCCCGCCGCCCGCCGGAGCTTGGGCTGAGCTGCGCACGGCGAATCATTTCATCTCGCAGTGTGCCAACTGGCCTCTGACAACCAGCAATCACAGGTCATGCGTGTGAAATCCAAAATGAATTAATTTGATGGTGTTGGTGGGTACGCCTGCCATGAAGTGGTTGAGTGTGTGTGTGTGTGTGTGTGTGTGTGTGGGATGTGCTTATGTGCATGTTTGAGAGAGAGAGAGAGAGAGAGAGAGAGAGAGAGAGAGAGAGAGAGAGAGGGAGTGTATGAGTGTGTGTGTGTGAGAGAGAGAGGGTGGTGTTTTCCCAGGTGTAATAATCTGAGTGACATCACTCAAGTATGGAGGAAAGAAAATGAATGTAACATGATACACATTTGACATTCATCTCTGTGAGCATGCCTGCATCAGGTAAAACTGATATGTAGTCATTTCACCGTACAGACAGAATGATGAGGATCTTTCTGTCTGACCTTTCTTATCATTGTTCCTGAGCGACCAAATCAAAATGCCTTTTATCGTGTGCATATTAAAAATCACTGCCTGCCAATGGAGGGTGGATGCATGTAAGAGAGACAATTGGTTGGCGGGGGCTCGATTCCCAAACCCACTGTTGCATGTCACGTTGGATAAAAGCGTCTGCTAAATATCAGTCACATTTACCTGTTGCATGTCACGTTGGATAAAAGCGTCTGCTAAATATCACTCACATTTACCTGTTGCATGTCACGTTGGATAAAAGCGTCTGCTAAATATCAGTCACATTTACCTGTTGCCTTGTGGAAGGTGTTTTTGAACAGGGACCAAGTGTCGGTAACCTGACCCTTGCCAGATGAATTTCGCTCCGCCTAGCTCCACTCATCCATCTGGAACCGATCCATTGGAATGGTGTTTTAGAAGGCTGGGCCTAATCAAAAAATGCTTGCATATGATTGAATAAGCCACTTGTCCGTCATCTATTGACGTGCTACTTCAACCACTCACATCGAAGCCAACCAGTGACGCTGTAACAGTCTCACGGTCGCTTCTCCACTACGTCACATCTATGAAACTCCCGCCCTGCGTCCTGATTGGCTGAACCATAAAGTCGGTTGCAGAAATCACTCTCAATGGAAGAGGTCCCAGATGGATGTGAGTGAAGCTAGGCAGAGCTAAGCGGAACGAAATTCATCTGGCGAGGGTCAGGTTAAAGTGTCGGTGCATCCACAGAGAAATATGGTAGTGACTGAAATGTAGTACACTGTAGTTCTTGTATACGTGTACATATAAAAGGCAACAAACATATTCCAATGCCACACTGGCTTACGATAAAGGGAACTGAAAAAGAAAGGGGAAACAAAACAATAAATAATAAAAATTCATAATAATGAATATATTCCACAGCTGTACAGTGGCGCACAGACCTTCGTCATATCCTTGCTCGTTGTATTGGCATTATGTTGCCTAGCGATAGGTGGGCAGCCACACAAGGACTCCAGCTGGTGAACATCAAACTGGCACAGATCTTCAGAGGGGAAGCCCCGCTGCTCATCAATGGTCACGATTGTGTGGAGAACAAACGTCCAGCAGGTATTAAAACGGTGCCACTCTGTGCCACCTGAACACTCCGCTGTGCCATGCCATGCCAGCTGGGAAGCAGGCAGAGACGGAGTCAATATTACACTGAATAGCACACTGTTGTTGCACAACATTTGCTAAATGTTCACTGAAACATGGGCCAAACAAGTCAAGACACTCTGCACAAGCCCTCCTTTTGGTTACACAACTAGAGGAGAATGCTCCTTTACACTGTACTGGCTTTTATACTGTACACTTCATGTTTGTTTGATTTTGAAAACTTGACAATTGTGTAACTGTCTGAATATATAACTGCTCTTGTAAAAGAAGTTATGTGAATAAATCATATCTATCTATCTATCTATCTATCTATCTATCTATAAAGATATATGAAGGTCATTATAAGCTAGTTAAAAAGCTATCATCAAGGCCTCTGGAATAGAGCCATGCTGATTCTAAAAATGCAGCCTTGTCTTTATCACTGACATTTCATCATTGCAGTCTTATGAAAATGAATCTGATATCTGATACTGGGAATCATTAAACTGAGGGTAGTGTGTTCTGCTGTGTTCTGGTATGGAGGGGCAGTTAGGCGTTGGTCTATCAGTTCTCAAAGTACTGCTGATCCATTGTGATCACTGTGAAAAGGGAGTATTTAATATCATGTAAATATCCAATATGCCATGTGTGTAATATTTCTGTTAACATGTTTATAACATGAAACATCAAAATGTACTGTTGTTTTTTTTAATTTATTTTTCACACATTTATATCTGACAGAGACTGTAGGTAGACTGTAATCAAAACATAGCATGAAAGCCATTGGTCTGAAGTACTGTGCTGCACATTTACAGGCAACACCTTTCTCATCAAACTGTGCTATGTGAACAGCAGGGAGCTCGTGTGATACACCCACACATGGTTTATGTTTTTTTTTATGTACTTTAAATAGTTAAGTGATTACAATTCATGTAAGTATATATTGCTGTCTGATTCGCCGGTCTGGTGAAATCAGACCTGTATCTTCTGGGATATAAATTGCCATTTATGATGACCGCCGCTTCGCTGCGCGGCGGTCATATAGCGGCGGTCATATAGGTTTAGCCAGAATTTTTTTTTCTTTTTTTTTCTTTTCTTTTTCGCATGCCAAAATTTTCGTCAATGATTCCCGGGACACTGAAAGACCGGGGTACACGAAACTTGGTGGGCATGTAACCCCACATGGATAGCATGGAACCATTGTTTTTCGTTTTGATCTGTAGCCCCCCCGCTGGATTGGACCCCCCGAAGGGAGGGTAGGGCAGACACAGTTTTCTGTGAATATCTCGAGAACCATAGGGTTTAGGAGGACCTTTTTTTTTTTGTATGTTGATCTCAAGGGGCCATGTCAACCCATTCCATAACCACTCATTTCATGTATAGCGCCACCTAGTTAAACACAAAAAAGTAAAAATGAGGTGTTGTAATCGCAGGTATCTGTGACCTAACATAGTCAAAACTGCACGAAATTGGAAGTGTAGGATCATTATGACACCCTCTGTATGCACGCCAAGTTTCGTGGAATTCCGATAATGGGGGGCCACACAATAAATTAATTTATGTTACTATACACCAACTGGCCTGTAGGTGGCCGGAGACGGTTTTCTGTGAATATCTCGAGAACCGTAGGGCCTAGGAGGTCCACCTTTTTTATGTATGTTGGTCTTAAGGGGGCATGTCAACCCATCCCATTACCACTTATTTCATTACAATATCTCTGGCTGACAAGGTCAAAACTGCACAAAATTAAAAGTGTAGGATCATTATGACACCCTCCGAATGCATGCCAAGTTTTGTGTACTTTCGTTCATGGGGGCCTTACAATAAAATAATGTATGTGTACATTTAGTGACATACACCAACAAGGATTCCCGGGACACTGAAAGACCGGGGTACACAAAACTTGGTGGGCATGTAACCCCACATGGATAGCATGGAACCGTCGTTTTTCGTTTTGATCTGTAGCCCCCCCGCTGGACTGGACCCCCCGAAAGGAGGGTAGGGCAGACACAGTTCTCTGTGAATATCTCGAGAACCGTAGGGCCTAGGATGACCAATTTTTTCCGTATGTTTGCCTCCAGGGGTCATGTTAACCCATTTCATGTGCACACATGTGCATAAACAGATACACACGCACACACATACATTCACAGTAATCATACGTATGACACATACTCACACAGGAGACATATGTATGTATGCATGCACATGCACAAACACACATAGGCAAACACACAAGCATGCACACACACACACACACACACACACACCCACACACATAAACATAAATGTGTACACGCACACATGCACACAATTCAAGAATTTCTCAGAATTATGAACAGGCAAGATGGGGGTGGGGTTGTATAAAATTAATTTTACATGTGGAATCTATGAACTAATTATGTTTTGGTACTTGTTGTCTAGCAGATACCAGTGAGAATTGAGTGTGGCTAATGCAATTTAGTGAGACAGTTAGAATCATATAGGCCAGCCATCACCAAATGGCGGACCGCGGTCCGAGTCCAGACCGTGACGTGATCCTATCCGGACCCAGACCATAATATCCTAATTTAGATTTTCACGTAAGATTTCAAAGCTGCGCTAAATGTTTCGTTGGTTAGAATAACAGCATTTACTTCAGGAGCTTCAGCAACCATCATTTCGCTTGCTGCTACTCAGTTGCTCAGTTGCTGCTGCCAGTGAAATCTGTGAATTCTGATAAAGTCGAGTCAGTGAGTAGTAGCTACTATGGAGAAGAGACTGATAGCCTGAAACGAGCGAGGAGAGGAGACGGGACGAGAAACAATCAGATGGATATCTAAGTTAACGATAAGTAAGTTATTTTCAAATCATCGATTGCTCAAAGAGGAGAAAGCTAGACAGCGAGAACAGAGAACGATACGGGGCAATACCACGCAAAACTGTCACGTCCGTAACTCCAACTAAATATGGATGTGACAGTTTTGCGCGGAATTGCCCTGGACCTCTTCTATATATTCTGAGACAGGCGATTTTAAGCGCCAATTTGAAGCACCTCTACTAGACAAAGCATATATTTTAAGCAAGCATAGGGTAGGCTAGGCCCATTCAACAGTGAACTGAGACCACAGAATATTTTACGATTTAAGAAGGCAATATGATTGATCCACCACAATCTAGTTAAGCCTACATGCATTCACTGCCCAACAACGTGATATTCCTGGGTTTCCAGGATTTCGGGTCAACATAAAAAAATAAAAAATAAAAAATAAACTTGCTGATTAATGGGTTCAAGGAACCAGCTGTGGAATATCGATCCTTGTCTCAGCTCAATTTTAAGTTCACGTTAAGATCTTAAAAACTAGATGTACCGCATAGCGGTACAAAATATGACCGCCGCTCAGTCCTGCACATCCATTCCGCGAAAATAAATCATATTAATGAATTTGTCTCCATCTTCTACTCCATCCCCCACTCTTGAAACTTTTGTGTATGTTTGTTTGGAATGTGTGTTTGCACACATTCCGCACACAAAGTAGCCTACTGGCGCTGCAAAGGTGAATAGATTTGTTTCTGGGCCAAAAAATCTGTAGCATTGTTATAAAACCTTTAAAATCTCTAAACAATCACAAGTAGGGCAGTTCATCACAGTCCATCCATTGCAACTGGACTGATTAAAGGTACACCTGTAGGCTACATTGTATTTCGGAAAAGCAGAAGGTAGCAGCATAATGTATTTATTTATTTATTATTAAACAAAACAATCCCTGTCAGTTCCATGCAGTTTTCGACAGCTATCAAGAAGAGAGGTCATGTCATGGATTTTTGTGAATGTTTCTTCTTCTACATATGCATAAGTTTAGTCATCTAGTTCAAATGATATTCAGCTTTATTGTCAATGCACAAATTAAATACCAGTAGTCTAAAATAAAATGCCGTTTTACCCAGTGGTGCAAATAACTGACATGTCCAAAAGGGCCTTCATGAAATGCGTTGCGAGACTGTTCATACACATTTTAACAGGCAAAGTTAAAGAGCTACTGTCCGTTATTGTTTGTGCAAATAATATGCTGACTCATGTTCCCTTGCATTTTGCAACTATGAGGTCCATGGTTAAGCTCAATCTTTTGATTTTCACCCAGCCTAGTCCATGGTAGGTGCCCGATAGAAATATTGTTTAATTTTGCGAATGAGATATCCACGCACTGGCGCCCCCCTGCGACGTGTTTGCCCCCCGGTTTTAGAGCTATTCTAAATGCAAAAATGCATAGAGGGAGTTATGACAAAACCGTGACTGTTATATGCTATATAAGGTAGGCCCTATGCTAGGCCTATTACACAACACAAATTGTCACTAGGCTATGCTGGCTACCCAAATAAAATCTCCTTTGGAACCAATAGCTTACACCTTACAGTATCAAGCTGCCACCTCTTGGCGAAAAGTTAATAGTTTTGCATATCAGTAGTAACAGTGGCGTAACAAACCAATGGAGGGCCCAGGTGCGAGAGCGCTACGCTGGCCCCATACCGACATACTTTAGCCCAGGATGAATTAACTCTGATACATGCAATACACATTAAGGGTGACTTCAATTGTTTATGCAAAGGGCCTGAGGCACCGAAGTAGTTTAGTAGTTACAGATTACAATTTCAAGTAAAAAACACACGAGTACATATCCATTACATGTGAAAACATTAAAAAATAATTTTATTAACAGCCTGCAGGCCAGGGTAATCTAATATTACTGCATTAACATCAACTCGCATGGAATTATGGGAACACTCAATGCGCCTCTTCAACCCTCTGCTGAAACTGCAAGCGTAGATTGCTTGCTTATAAACTCGCACTGCGCAGAAACAAAACTTAATGTAGCCTAACTTATTTAACCGTCCAGAAACCAAATAAAATCATTCATATGCATACAATCCCCAATATGCGTGAATTAGGCCATTAGAAGAAGGCCATCTTACGAGCCTTTCGTTGTGCAAAATCGTCAACGATGTTCCCAATATTTAATGCTTTGGCTCTCGTATTTTCAATGGACAGGATAGCTAACCCACGGAGCCTCTCCTGCCCCATGCTGCTCCTTAGGTATAGGTCTTAATAAGTTTGAGTTTGGAAAAAGATCGCTTAGCTGTTGCCACAGTCACAGGCAATGTCAGAAACAACATGACACTTCCCCGAATGGGGATGTTACACTGTCATAATCTACCACCAGCATTTTGGCAAGTTGAAAAATAGATGACTTCTGTGAAATCTCTGCTTTAAAGCAAGACCTGAATGAGAGGAGTTGTGTTGGGAATGTCGGTGCAATGTCCCTGCTATAATGGTCTGACAAACGTCTTGCCTTTTCATCATCATCACCTGCGAGTTGAAGGGTCATAGGACGTAAAGACTCAAACACATGACAAGTTTCCCGCATACTTGCAAATCTTTGTGAGAGCTGACTGATTATGATGTCCAGAGTTGCATTAAATACCTGCACTTTGAAGTATCTCTCTGCATCGGTTAAGCGCTCATCTTCCGATAGATCGTCAAAGTGACGATTCACTCTCCGTGCTCTAACATTCTAAAGTTCTAAAAAAAAAAAAAAAAGGAGGCAGGGCGGGGGTAGCGACGGGCCCCGGGAGGTCACGGGCCCTGGTGCGACTGCACTTGCTGCACCTACTATAGTTACGCCACTGAGTAGTAATACATTTCACGTAGCTGTGAATCACGGAAAGGGCGAATGAAGTGGACACTTCTAAATGGAACCCAACCCACTGTACAGTAGCTCAAGGTCTGTGGCTAAAGCAGCCATAATGACAGCGTTATCATTGTTTGGATAATTAACACACACATGTTTTTTAATCGCATAGACTACAACTACCAAGCTGGAATCAAAGCACATCGACTCCCCTCTCACACCCTAAACACGCACTTCGAACAAACAAAAAGCGCCTCAGTCTCACGGAATAGCCATAGGCAAAACTGTATCTGACCGGTGTAACGTTGGTACTAAATTATCCATCGCAAAGAATGATTTTTGTAGCACGTGCAACAAATATGTGTAGGTACAGCCCTGCCCTGAATACATCTCAACGTGCGCTCTAAAACATCTGGTTTAAATGGAGATGTAGATCATCACGGGTGCGTTAATAAATCTACATTGCGGCGAGTTGACACAAATTATTCACTTTGACGAATTTATGTAGTTTCAGTTACTTTACTTTGAGCCATGCTCTTCCTTACTTGAATCACCTTTGAAAATAGAGGATTGAAGTAGCCTATATGGGTGTTTGGGAATGAACGTTGACTCAGATGCTTTTTGAGACCTTGAGCAGAAATGTCCCAGCCTGGTGTTTAGGATGCATCATAGACAGGTTATCTTTCAGGTAGCCTATATATTTTCCATTACAGTAAAAAACCATCACGTAGCGAACGTATTGTGGCTAACTCACTTAGCTCCTGTTAGTAGGTTATGGTCATAAGCAAATGAGATGACAGTCGAAAGATACAATCAGTGCTGTTATCGATTTGCTTGGTAGCCTATAAACGCATTTATGGTTTTCTACAAATACATAAATAATCAAATTGGCCTCCATCACTCAACCATGCTAACGGTAACATTATTTTACCTACGTTCTGCTATTGATAGGATTAACGTAGCCTACCTGCAGTAAAAAAACAAGCATGTCCGATAAACATTCTCAGATTTATTTCGGCTTCAAGAGGAAATGGGAATTACATGTCATGCAGAAATCATCCTACCCTTAGACGTTCTCTGCGGTAAACTACTGTAGCCTACAGTCTTGTCCTTGTAGGAAGCGTAGTGTCTTTCCAACCCACTTTAGATTAACTTCCAACAAAATTACGTCTCACTGCAACGATGCGCCATCTAGTGCACAAACGACTACTTATCGCCAATACTGGAAATGCAGCCATGATGATGATGAATATTTATTTTGGCTTTCTTTTAATCCTACTGAATTTGTAATTATGTATCGGCCGTTCTAATACCGATAGTATGTGGGTGCCTGTGTGTGTGTGTGCATGTGTATATGTGTGCACCACCATCTACAGGCCAATGAGTGTACAGTCACTAAATGTACACATAACTTAATTTTTTAGACCCCCCCATGGATGAAATTCTACGAAACTTGGCATACCCCCAGAGAATGTCAGGTTAATCATACACATAAAATTTGGTGCAGTTCTGAACGTGTTTACTGAAGAAAGGGGCGATTAAAGCAGAATGATATTGCATTTAAATTTTTTACCGGGGGGGTGCAAATCACAAATGAGTGATTATGGGCTAGGTTGATGTGGGCCCTTGAGACCAACATACCATAAAAATGTATTCATCCTCGGTGCCACGGTTCAGGTAGTTATTTAGGAAAAACTGAATTTTTTGGGTTTCGGGGGGCCCAGCGCGGAGGGGGAGTGGCCCCCGGGGACCAAACGAAATTTTTCTGTAAAAGTCTAGTGGGGCTACATACCCACCAAATTTCATGTGCCCCGGTGTTTCGGTGCCCCGGGTATCGTTGACCAAAATTTCAGGAAGTAGATGACGAAAAAAAAAAAAAAAAAAACTTTGACAATCCCTATATGACCGCTTCGCTAGCTTCGCTAGCGGCGGTCATAATAACCAATGCTACTCAGTTTTTCTCCCCAATTAGGCTACTCTTACCTTGCCTTATTTCTCCTCATTTCGAATGTTGCCTTTTAGGCTACTTATTTTATTTCACATTAAACATTAGGCCTAGGCCTACAATCTTCTATTTCTTGAATTTCCCCTTGGGGATCAATAAAGTATCTATCTATCTATCTATCTATCTATCTATTTACAACAAGGCTCCATCCATCCTAATATTATACATACATACATATACATAGCCTAAACACGCACGTTAAACATTATGATGCTCCGGACCTTTGCTTGAGGAAATTTTCCGTAACTGGACCTCGCTGAAGATTAATTGAATACCCCTGATATAGGCCTTTCAGCGTGATTTATTTTTGTGGAAAAAATGTGCTGGACTGGGCGGCGGTCATATTTTGTACCGCTCTGCGGTATATCTAGTTTAGCACATATCAATGTATCGTACAGTATTTTTAATGAAATATGCATTTCAGTCTGATATATAAGCAGGATGTCTTCCCAAGAAACCCAAGAAGTCTTTTTATTTGCATATAACATTATTACTGTATTGAATGGTCTTTTTAAATAAATATTTATTTCAGTCTGGTAAATAAGCAGTGTAAAAACATCTTAAGAGTAAGCGTGAGAATTGTTCACTGAAAGGCATTCTGCTTTGTTTGTTTGTGTGTTTGTTTGTTTTGTTTGTTTGTGTTTGTTTGTTTTTCTCCATGCCGTGTTTACCGACTCCTCCTAGTTCAGGTGATTTCTGCTCTCTATAGCTTCTCTGCAGATGGGAGCGAAAAGCCATTTATCTGAACAATCAATTTGTTGTGGATTCACAAGGCATAATCATTATCCATCCATTTTGTTCCCTCCCTCCCTTCTTCCCTCCCTCTTTCCCTCTCTCCTCTTTCCCTCTTTCCCTCCCTGCAAAGATATTTGGACTGGGGCGGGCGGGGGGGTGGGGGGCATCAGTCTCGGAGACGGTCCTAAAAAGCCTGTGTTTGGGGCCTAATGAAAATGAAAATGAAATGCTATTTGCCAGCCGTGTGCGATTATGAGGCCATCTCACCCTTAATTCCGCGTGTTTGTGACAACCTCTGGAGTCGCTCGTCACGAGTCATGCAGTCATTTACAGGGGGATGGATTTTCGTAAGGGACAGCAGCAACTGGAGGGGAGGAGAGGGGGAGAAGGGAGGAAAGACGAGACATGAGGAGGAAAGGAGGGGAGAGGAGAGGAGGAAGAGGAGAGTGGACAGAAAAGGAGAGGAGAGGAAACAGAGGAGGAGGGGAGGGGAGGAGAGAAGTGGATAGGAGAAGAGATGAGAGGAGGAGGACTGGAGAAGAGAGGAGGATGAGATGAAAAGAGAGGGGATGATAAAAAACAGGAGAAAGGAAATGCATGCAGATGATAAAAGAGGGGAGGAGAGGAAAGAAAATAACCAAAAGGAGGAGCAGATGTGAACCATATACTTTATATAGATTAATCTTGTCTACAATAAGTGCATTGAACAGCATAAACCGTTGTAAAACCAATGCCTCTCTCATTTTCTACCTACTATCAAACTTGTTTTTACCATTGTTTATGTTTGCCTGTATAATGCAGATGTTGAATTATGCTATGCTATCCTGGGCAATTTCAGGATACTTTCTATTTCCAAGGGGCATAACCAGCAGTGAAATTAAAGAAGGAAGTTGGTATTTATCCTCTTATAACTAATATAGGGAGGGAAAGTAATCTCATCGCCACCTACTGGTTGCGTTCCTAGAGTTTAGCGGAGTGGATGGGATTTCAATTTTAGAAAAAATATATCTCGGTGCACATTGGGAACTTAATTGAATGCCTTCCATTTGCTATGCACTGGGGTCACCTCTATTGCTTCTAGTGGTCATACATTATTTTTAGGATCAGTTGAATTGTTTTGAGTTTTTTTTTTTATAATATGGTGATAACGAACTACAGTTGCATGCGACGTCACCGGTTTGGGCGCTTCATCTCTAACTGATCAAAATGGGCAATTTGCTTGACTGGCTTAACATATTTTTGTAATAACGGAGCGCGATGTAAACCGCGTGGTGATTACCTTTTGTCAGGATAACTTGTGTTGTGCTCCTACTCACATGAAGAGCTGGCAGTAAGTGTTACGTGTCAATGCTAACCAGGCTAATAAACAAACCATGCTACCATGAGTAACATTGAAGGGTAAAGTCATGTGACTTCTTTTGTAGTCCTTTTATGAAACAAAACGAGCAATTTCAATTTTTTTTTAAGAAGGCAAAATAGGGCCTGACATTTTCACAGTTAGTAGATTATTGCTGTATACACACTTAAAAATATTTTTGGTGGATAACTTCGCTGATTTGGCTTCACACTATTTTTTTTAAGAGTAGGTCTAAGGGACTTAACATTGGAGCTGCTCTTCAATAGGAACGCAACCACTAGGGGCACTGGTTTTCACTTTCCCTCCCTATACCAAAATGTTGTTGTGTGTCTTTAAGACTGACATATCCTACATTTAAGATGGACATGAGTATTATGTTAAGGACTTTCTCCTATATTGACTACTTTGGAGCTACTTTTGGCCATACGACGATTTGTTGAAATAGGCCCTGATGTTCCCATGGTGCTCACACGTGTCTGTAGACACTTCCATCAGTAATTTGTTTTGAACGTTCACTTGTATAATCTATTTGGATCAACATTGTTGTTTACTGACCAGGAGGCAGAGGGTGTCAATACTGTGAAGCGTCATGGCCCCGGAAGAACAGAAGACAAACAGAATATTATGTACTAATTACGGAGCCTAGCACGGACGACCTCATTTGTCAACATCCCAATTCGTTCCTGCTTTGTCTGATGACAAAAGAAACAAAGCAGTGCCTGACACAACACACACACACAATTTTACAGACACAAACACACACACGCACATACACATAGACTTTGCCGTGATGGATAGGAGCTTTCTGGTTGGCTGAACTGTAGAACTCATGTGCAAGACAATCGTGTGACAATGCCATTGAGCAGGCACACACGCACACACACACACACACACACACACACACACACACACACACACACTGACACACATAAAGAAAGTGACCATAGAATGCCAACATACACACAGACACACACACACACACACACACACACACACATGGTTCGAATTACGGGGGGGATTGGGGGGGTCCGACCACCCTAGATGAGACTTGGAAGAAAATGCCCATGCAACCATAATTGCAACATTACCTGCAGTTTGTTTGAAACGCTACATGAACATATAATAATCAATTGGACCTGAAACGTCTTTCCTCGTTGCCATTATTAGAGATCAGCCTTTCTTAAAAGCGTATTGCTGCACAAACATTTTGTGATATTACACCAGGCGCACAATGCACTAGGCTACATTATATGAAATGCCTAGGCTAGACAACATAAAGATAT
>NW_027468640.1:14796312-14858812 GCF_046254945.1 Alosa pseudoharengus
CTCTCTCTTTCTCTCTATCTCCCTCTCTCCGGAGTGAGGGAGATCTGTCTCCTTCCAAATTAAGGCCAGCAGTCCTCCATGTCCGATAACACTTCCTCGTCACAGGAAATGGAGGTCGGCCGGCCAGAAATTAGCGACGGGCCCTGAGTTAACATCTCGGCAGGGAGCGGAGGCTGTCTTTGTCGGAAGTTTCTCCCAGTTTAATTGGCTGGGGGATTTGGCCATCTGTTGACCGGCGCTGCACCTGTGCTATCGCTGCTTTGTGCACTCTCTTGTTGCTCCACTTCTTCCTCACTTCTCTTCTCTCTGCGCTGACCTCCTTTGCATTCCCTCATGAGGAGCCGTACATGCTGCTCCCTTTAGTAGTTTAGGGGAAAGTCATTAGAGATAACTCTTGGCTTTTTGAAGAAGAGGGCGCTGTTCTGTTGTGTTATCAGAGCGGTGAGGGAATGATGCTAGACAAGGCACACACACACACACACACACACATACAGAGAGAGAGAGAGAGAGAGAGAGAGAGAGAGAGGGAGAGAGAGTGACCCATACACACACACATATAACTTTTTTTCCATGAACTTTGCGTCTGTTTTTCTTTTAACAAATAATGTATGAGACAGTTATAGATATGTTGTTACATATTACACTGACAGTTATGCATATGTTAAGACGTAGTACACTGACAGCTATATTGCGTAGTGCTAAAAGACAGTTATACCTATGTTATTACGCAGGAAACTGACTGGTATGATTTCACAGAGTATGAAGTGAGTGTTCGGAAGTTGCTCTTTGCAAAAACTTCTACTCTGACATGATTAACAAGTTGATGAATATAAATGTATTGTGTGTGTGTGTTTGGGTGTGTGTGTGTTTGTGTGTGTGTGTGTGTGTGTGTGTGTGTGAGTGTGTGTGTATGCAGGCATGCATGATTAATGTGCTCTGTCAAAAGTGAACTTCCACTTTCATGACCACGCAGCTGTCACACATTCATGCTCCGAGGAGATTCACGGTGTTTCGTGTGTGTGTGTGTGTGTGTGTGTGTGTGTGTGTGTGCATGCATGTGTGTGTGTGCTGAGTGTTTAAGTGTACTTGTGTTACTCAAACTTTCCCAAGTTTAATTATTATAGCGTACAAATGCCTATAGCTCATCCAAATTCTGTATAGGTTACCGTAATTTCCCAACTATTAGCCGAGGTTTATAAGGCTATGAGGTTACAGTAATACACGGTGGCAGTTAATATGGTTTTTACTTGCATAAAACACTGTCCTGAGGTTTATAGCTCTTAAGCTGCTCTCAGACCTATAGGTGTAAGTCTGCATGTTCTGTGGATGTCAAGCGGTTGGGCCATACATGAACAACATAACCGGACATTTGGAACTCTGAACTTAGCCGGCTCTTACACTACTCTCCTCCTAGTATTTCCGAACGGACATAATGTAAATTAGCAGGTGTCTGAACAAAACGAAGAACATGCAGAGATTCTGTTCATGTGCGTGTTCAACCACGTTCAACCTGTTCAACCACACAGAGATTCTGCTCATGTGCGTCTGTGTTGTTCACACATACTGTAATGTCCGCATGTTAGCATCATATCTGAATCAGTTGTCAGTCACTGAGCACACTTTTTTCCAGAAAAAATCTCTAGTGTGCACGCTGTGCATTTGTGTATGGGCATATGTGTGTTCAGTGTTTGTGATGTGTGTGTGTATGTGTGTGTGTGTGTGTGTGTGGTGTTTGTGATGTGTGTGTACTGTATGTGTGTTTTGTGGCCATATGTGTAAGTGTGAATGTGTTTGTGTATGTGAGCACATACTGTGTGTTTGTGTGTACATAGGCTAATGTGTGTGTGTGTGTGTGTGTGTGTGTACACGAGCGTGTGTGTGTGTACACGAGTGCGCGCGTGTGTGTGTGTGTGTGTGTCTGTGTGTGTGTGAGCACAACATCCCCATCTGCTTGTAGGATTCTGGAGGTCATGATCTGTCAGAGCCTCTGCCTGTCAAAGTGGCAGGAAGTAGATAAGAGCACACAGCATCAGATGGTCTCGGGAATATAGAGCTGAGGAATAAGTCTTTGGTGCTGACAAACTGACTAACTGATTGCCTCTGACATGAGCTGGTAGGTCTGTATTTGCAAAGCATTTTAGCATAGGAAGCACTCGTCCAAGTTCAGAGCTTCTTATCTGGAAGCGGGAATACTATAGCCAGAGGCATGAGTTTAAATCAAATGAAACAGATGCCGTGAGAAAACAGCATTTATTTTCTGTAGACACAAAGGATACTCAATGCTTTCAATGATTTCTTCATAAATCAAAGGAGTGTTTATTTATTGTACAATGGTAATGCACCCCAAATAAAGTGATAAAGGTTAAAGCACAGAATCATTGTAGTTTTATAATGCAATTCTTGTCATTGATTTTTCTCTCTCAAACGCTGATAACTAGCTTACTAAACCTTTGATCATTTCCTAAATGGTTATTTCTCAGATGTCAGGTAAAATTGGGTTACTGGCATTTTGAAAAATAAAATTAAACATTTGACTAATTGGCATACATCAAATTATCAGTCCTTTGAGCTTGGTTGAGACCATAATATAAGGGAATGAGTTTTTGCCATTTTTCTAACTATTTCAGGTAGGCCTAAATGTGTCATTACCACCACATCATCCATGCACATTTTAAAGATTAGATGATAAATCAGTACTTTTATGACCTTTTATGGTTTTACATTAAGTTATTAGAATATTTGTATTGTTTATCTGTTGCATTCCTATGTCTGTTTACATCAATTAGGCCCTACCATGACATCAGATGCACTAAAAACACAATAGCCTATGTTAAGACAGTTATCCATACACTGGCTGCCTTTTCCCCGCAACAAACTCCTTTTAGAACGATCAGTTGTTGATCAAATACTCGCTTTACATACCTTAAAACCCAAGGATTTGAGCTCTCCACTTTGATGAGTGTAAATCTCAGGTGCCCCTTTTCAAACTTTGACCTCTCCAACATGGAGTCACGTCGATTCCACTGCTTGCTCAAAGTCGGACGTGATTGGCTGTTTTGTGCCGTTGTGGTGTTTTCGTAATGCGTATGCGACTACTGTTTGAAGTGATACACGGGTCATCAGTAGAACTTCTTTGCTGTTGTATTTGCTGCCATTAACAATGCTGGGTAAAAAATCTCTCAAGGAGAAAAAAAGAAGACATTCTCAGGGAGAGTCTCGAGAAGTGGATAGAAAACGGAGAAGCACCGAATCCAGCGTCGAGGTAAAGTTAGCGATGCTACGAACAGCCTATCCTAGCTAGGAACAACATGGGCCGCCATCTGCTAACGTTAGCGAGCGTCTGTTTTAAAAGGTTCACCACTTTGTGAATACACTTGAACTGTATAACTGCGTAAATGCTATTGGAATTTCAGTTCAAAAGTCAGGTTCAAGTCATATCCTGCCATACCCTAGCTAACAGTTGAGCTAGCCTAAGTGTAAGTCGAACCATAGGCTCTGCAGGCAAACGCCAGGTGGTTCAGTTTAATTTGGAGTTGCATGAAGATGCTTTAGCTTTGTTATGATTTCGCGAGGAACTTGTTGTAAGCTGTAACGAGTCGGTATCGTCACAAGTCATAATATTCATGTCTTGAGCGACGTTAATGAAACATCCATGCTTGCAGGATGCAAAGGAGGAGCCGGAGCCAGCAGAGGCGCCCGCTGAGGAGCCCAGTGACACCGAGGAGGGTGGACTGGACCTCAGTGTACCTTTCAAGCCCATCAGTGCCTACGTATCCGACCGACAGGAGATGCTGGAACAGTGCTTCCGCGTACTAGGCGAGAACAAACTCAAAAAGATGCTCCCGGATGAGTTGAAGGTAGATGAGAGTCTGCGCCTATTGAGTAGCTGTCAAACCATTTTTTCACCAGGGCACTGATGCATCCTCATCATGACCCCTGTTAGTCCAGTTAGTGGCTGCATCTTCATTGATTGAAACCCATGGAACAGGAGATATGGCTGCCTCCGTGACCTGTGGTTTATCTGTCCTTAAGGAATTGCTTGGGCACATTTTTTTTTTTTATTAGGCCCACCATTTGGAACTCATGAATGTGAAGACAGGACTAAATGTTATTCAGGGCTTGAGACAGGACTAAATCTGTTTTTTCCTCTTTTGAAGGATGTGCCATTTGAAGAAATTAAGAAGCTGTGTGGGGAACAGCTGGAGCAGCTTTCTCCCAACAACCTGCTGGAAATCCTGGAGGGTAAGAAACAATATCCAGGCACAGCCTGTGCATAGCAGTGGCGTAACTATAGTAGGTGCAGCAAGTGCAGTCGCACCAGGGCCCGTGACCTCCCGGGGCCCGTCGCTACCCCTGCCCTGCCTCCTTTTTTTTTTTTTTTAGAACTTTAGAATGTTAGAGCACGGAGAGTGAAGCGTCACTTTGACGATCTATCAGAAGATGAGCGCTTAACCGATGCAGAGAGATACTTCAAAGTGCAGGTATTTAATGCAACTCTGGACATCATAATCAGTCAGCTCTCCCAAAGATTTGCAAGTAGGCCTATGCGGGAAACTTGTCATGTGTTTGAGTCTTTACGTCCTATGACCCTTCAACTCGCAGGTGATGATGAACTGCTTGAAAAGGCAAGACGTTTGTCAGACCATTATAGCAGGGACATTGCACCGACATTCCCAACACAACTCCTCTCATTCAGGTCTTGCTTTAAAGCAGAGATTTCACAGAAGTCATCTATTTTTCAACTTGCCAAAATGCTGGTGGTAGATTATGACAGTAACATCCACATTCGGGGAAGTGTGTATTCATGTTGTTTCTGACATCTGTGACTGTGGCAACAGCTAAGCGATCTTTTTCCAAACTCAAACTTATTAAGACCTATACCTAAGGAGCAGCATGGGGCAGGAGAGGCTCCGTGGGTTAGCTATCCTGTCCATTGAAAATACGAGAGCCAGAGCATTAAATATTGGGAACATCGTTGACGATTTTGCACAACGAAAGGCTCGTAAAATGACCTTCTTCTAATGGCCTAATTCACGCATATTGGGGATTGTATGCATATGAATGATTTTATTTGGTTTCTGGACGGTTAAATAAGTTAGGCTACATTAAGTTTTGTTTCTGCGCAGTGCGAGTTTATAAGCAAGCAATCTACGCTTGCCGTTTCAACAGAGGGTTGAAGAGGCGCATTGAGTGTTCCCATAATTCCATGCGAGTTGATGTTAATGCAGTAATATTAGATTACCCTGACCTGCAGGCTGTTAATAAAATTATTATTTTATGTTTTCACATGTAATGGATAGGGATGTAACGATTACCGGTATAATGATAAACTGTGATAAAAATGTTGACGATAACAATTACCGTTTTCTTTTGAAATATCATAATTATCACGGTTGATTATCACGGTGTTGAAACCGTGTGTTTAATCCTTCCCAGCTTCATCCGAGCCTGCTTTTGACATACAGTAGGCCTGGTACAATGAAGCAAAATTGGTACCCTACTGATTCTGTTGTCTAATTGATGGTTTTAACTGCGAATTGGATTAGGCTACACCTGATTTTAAAAGGCGGAACATTTTCACCGCAAAACTTGCACTGTATCATTTGCACTCTGCGTCTTTTTATGTTCGCGTGCACATTAAATCCATTTCACTCACGTTATCAGAAGAACACAGTAGCCTAAAGTTTTATTTCGAACACTTACTTTGGTCTCACTCAGGGTAGGAATTTCACGGCGGCCACGTTTTTGCCCCTTGCGTTGGCCGATGTCCCTTTAAAAATCAGAGGTTTACAGGCCACGGTGCCCTTGGTGGCCTTCTTTCAATATTCTGCTTTGCATCCTGCTAATAGCGAATTTTATTTAGCCTATGGCCTGTCAAAATAATCTTAGCATTCACAGCGCAAATTAATTTCTTTTACGCAGTGGAGAAAGTGACAGCGCAAGAAAGAAAGTGCGTCTAAATTCACCTATTCTTCTCAGTTGAACTACTCGCGAAGTAGCCTACTCATCACACAGACATCACAAGTATCACATGAAAGAGCTTTTTCTCAGCTTTTAAACGATGTTAGCCGCGAATTGCTGTGGTGAACGGTTCGTGAGAAACGTAAATAATATAATTCAATTTAAATTCTACTGAAGGTTTTCGTCCATCTCCCTACCCATTCCTCTCGGTGCAATACTTCACAAACCTTTCGTTTAACACATGACAAACCATATATCAGAATAAACAGCAGACCTTACCGAACATAAAGGTGTAAAGCAGTCCCTTGTACAGTTAGCCGTTCCAGAGTAATCCACTTTTGAATTTGCAGTACATTTCGACATGCATGGATGTCTCCAAATTTGGGCTTTAAGTTTTACAATGTGTTTAAATTGTTCCACATGATTTCATAACGGGCCAAATACAAAATAAATGTTACAAATATCGCCTATATATCGGTAAATCAGAGGACAGCTGACTAAGAGTTTGTGAAAGTAGATCACAAAATGCTAAGCATGCATCTAGGCTATTTGAGTTTCTTAAAGCTGAACTGTGCTTAAATTGTTCAATACATGATTTCATAACAGGCCAAATATAAAATAAATGTTAAATATAGCCTAGATATATGTAAATATTAGATGTTCAGATGATTTGCAGTTCTATATAATATGTCATGTTTCATGTTTTTGTAATGTTTCATACAGTGATGCAGGTCTACTGCAGTGAATAGGCTATACAACTTTGATATTTTTTATAGCCTATGTGGCCTTTGTGCCCTCCACCAAATATGCCCAACTGAAGGCCAAGTGGCCTTGCCCCCAGAATGGTGAAATTCCAAGCCTGGTCTCACTCATTAGATCCAAATAACAGTAATAGCAACCTCCAAGTCATGGTAGGGTAAGTTAAGCGATAAGCACATAGCCAATTAAACATGAAAAACTGAACGGGACACTTTTTGAAACTATTTCAGCTTGTGTAGGCCTATCAGTGCTTTCTGAACATATTGAACACACTTTTAAAAATACCGTGATATTACCGAAAACCGTGATAATTTTGGTCACTATAACCGTGAGGTTACATTTTCATACCGTTACATCCCTAGTAATGGAAATGTAGTCGTGTGTTTTTTTATTTGAAATTGTAATCTGTAACTACTAAACTACTTCGGTGCCTCAGGCCCTTTGCATAAACAATTGAAGTCACCATTAATGTGTATTGCATGTATCAGAGCTAACTCATCCTGGGCCAAAGTTCGTCGGTATGGGGCCCGCGTAGCGCTCTCGCACCTGGGCCCACCATTGGGTTGTTACGCCACTGGTGCATAGTAACACTATACTGACTTTATTAGGAACATTCCTTAGATATTCCATCTACATTTTTTTTTTTTGGGGGGGGGGGAATGGGTCACAGATGCCTACCTGTCGGGATGGAATTTGGCAGGAGCAGTGTGGCTTTGATTGGTCGTGAATGCAGCCACACGGCTCTCTTCCAGTGACTTGCATTGTGTTTAATAAAGTAGCCACACATGCTACAACTTGATTGTAAATGTAAATGAATGTAACTGTATTTAATACAGCAGCCACACATGCAAGGCTCAGTGTTAACTTTAAAAAGTGGTTGCCAGCTTGGCAACCAGGCATGAGGTTTTGGTTGCCAAAGCCAACCTAATCTAGCCTGGCTCTGCCCTCCTACGTACTTCCGCTCAATTTTCATTTTCCTTTAGTACGTCATCTGGGATTTCGGTATATTCACGGGTTTTCTCAGGCCAAATTGTACCTGTCCAATCAGCGAACAGAGGGGGTGGCTGAGAATGATGACGTTGGGGTTTTGCGCTAGTTTGAGCATGACATATGCCTTCAGTTGGGCATATTTGGTGGGGGGCACAAAGGCCACCTGTCAGGGCACCAAGGCCAAAGTAAACTATACAGTAGTAGGCTTTAAAAATGATCAAAGTTGTGTTTAGCCTATTCATAGCAGTAGACCTGCATCACTGTATGAAACATTACAAAAACATGAAACATGACATAACATAGAACTGTAAATCATCTGATATTTACAGATATCTAGGCTATATTTAACATTTATTTTATATTTGGCCTGTTATGAAATCATGTATTGAACAATTTAAGCACAGCTCAGCTTTAAGAAACTCAAATAGTCTAGATGCATGCTTAGCATTTTGTTTTGTTTTTTTAAGTATATTTTTTGGGGCTTTTTATGCCTTTAATTTGATAGGACAGTAGGGATCGACCGATATGTTTTTTTCAGGGCCGATACCGATATAAATTATTACCAAAACAAGAGGCCGATAACCGATATGTAAAACCAATATGTCAGTTGTCAAAAATGGGGGTAGATAATAAAGGCGATATGCTGCATTTTTTTTTATTCAAAAGCATTTAATTATGCAAACTTTTTTTTTCTTCTTTTGATACACAATTGTCTATCAACTTGCATCACAAGTGTAAATCCTGTGTGTCATGTTAATCCAAGAGCTGAGTGATAGCAATTATTTTCACTAGGCCTACACAATGTGCTTGTTAAGGGACCTGTCACAAAGAGGATGCTTTGCCATCGTGTGTGTGAGTGCATGAAAGAGGGAGAGGAAGAGGTGCATGCGTTATGGTTGAATAGTTTAACAAAACAGTTTTAAAATAGTTCTTAGGCTATTTAAGCATGCAATTTGTGTCCATATGTAGGCTATAAGCTACACTTTTGAGAGCCTAAAAGGCACGTTAATAGCCAGCTCAGGACGCGATTTAGTTCAGGTCGGATTAAATTACGGCTGGCCCTGGGTGCATGTAGTCTTTTCTGACAGTCCGTTTCAAAAAGGAGTAACTAGATTTTTTGACGTTCGCTATCGCATAATTTAGGACTTGTCTACTATGTAGGCCTAACGTCCGCCGAGATGTCCCGTTATTCACAATTAACGGACGAGGCAGAGGCAAAGAACTCCCGACGGGCAGCACCCGAGTTTGTAGGCTAACTAGTAGACAGCATAAACAGCATATCAGTAACGTGCATCAATCTAAACAGCATATCAGTAAATAGCATATCAGTAACGTGCATCAATCGGGAATTCGCTAAATGAAGGAAGTGGGTACTTTAGCCTATTGATCCGGATAAAAGAGACAATAGCTTACAAAGTGGTGTTTTTGTAACTTCAGTGTAGATGATTGTGATTCATTGCAACTTCAGCAATGTAAGGTAGGCCTACCTTCCTTACCTTTGAAAAATAGCTCCGTAGCCTACAGCTGAAGCCCAGTCTACAGTCTGCCTCAGTGAGAATCCTAAACTCTCTGTGTTCAGTCTTCGATCCTGATTGGCTGCATTCGTGCTAACTAACAAATCAGACGGTGTAGTAATAATAATAATAATAATAATAAGCTTTATTTGTATAGCACCTTTCATACACAGAATGCAGCTCAAAGTGCTTTACATTTGAAGCATGTAACAAAATAATAGTCAGTCAGTCATTATCAATCACATTTCTTCATTGCTGGGGCCGTTTATGATCCACTCAGCAACATATCAAAAATATAGAAAATGACATGTCATAAGACTGGCAGCCTTAACCCTCTTACCCCCCACAAGCACGCCATATGGCAACTGTGGCAAGGAAAAACTCCCATATTCCAGGAAGAAACCTTGAGCAGAACCTGACTTAATAGGGGGAGCCCATCTGCTTCTGGCTGGCTGCGCCCTCCAATAGCAGCAGATGTAGAATAATCTGAAAAAGTAGTCTACAGGATAAGACGAGTTAACTAAAAGCTTTCCTGTACAGGTATGTTTTCAGATCTTTTTTAAAAATATTTACTGAACTCGCCTGCTTGATGTACAGAGGCAGGGTGTTCCATAGTTTGGGGGCATAATGGATAAAAGCAGCTTCTCCACTTTGTTTGTGGAGCACTTTGGGTACGATTAAAAGATTAGAATTGGATGATCTAAGTTTCCTTTGTGGTTGATAAGATATTAAAAGCTCAGAGATATATGAAGGTGCTGTGCCATTCAGAGCTTTGTAAGTAATTAACATAACCTTAAAATCAATTCTATAGGAAATAGGGAGCCAGTGCAGTTCAGCCAACACAGGGGTGATGTGTTCTCTCTTCTTAGTCTTAGTTAAAAGTCTAGCCGCAGAGTTCTGTATGAGTGTCAATTTCTTTAGATGTTTTTTGGGAAGACCAGTGAAAAGTGCATTGCAGTAGTCTAACCTGCTAGTGATAAAGGCGTGAATTAGTTTTTCTGCATCTTGTTGAGTTAAAAAGGGCCGCACTTTGGCAATGTTTCTCAAGTGGAAATAGGCTGTTTGAGTAACTTTACTGATATGGGGCTTAAAACTTAACTCTGCATCTAAGATGACACCGAGGCTTGTTACTTTTGGTTTGACCTGGTGTGCCAAGTTCCCCAGATTACTAAGAACAATATCTCGCTTTAGTTTTGGTCCCACCAAAAGTACCTCTGTTTTGTCATCATTTAGTTTCAGAAAATTTTTGCTCATCCACTGATTAATGGAGGTTAGGCATGCAGTGAGGGAGCAAAGGCCATCTGGGTTAGTTGGCTCCACAGAAATATACAATTGGGTATCATCTGCGTAGCTATGGAAGTTTACATTATGCTGACTTATGACATTTCCCAATGGAAGCATATATAGGGAAAATAGCAGGGGACCAAGGCAGCTCCCCTGGGCCACACCAAAAGGCAAGTCATGTTTTTCAGATACATGATCTCCTAGACTGATATAAAAATCTCTGCCAGTAATGTAGGTTTGAAACCAGTTTAGAGCATTATCAGAGAGACCCACCCACTTCGCAAGGCGGTGAATTAGGATGCTATGATCAATGGTGTCAAATGCCGCACTCAAATCCAGAAGAATAAGGATTGAGACTTTGTTTGAGTCAGTAGCCAGTCTGAGATCATTGACTATTTTTACTAGAGCCGTTTCTGTGCTGTGATTTGATCTAAAACCTGATTGGAATTTTTCAAGGATACTGTTTTCGTTGAGGAAGGTATTTAACTGATTACAAACAACTTTTTCAAGTACTTTGCTCAGGAACGGTAGATTTGATATAGGCCTGTAGTTGCTCAGATTGGTATGGTCAAGATTTTACTTTTTAAGTAAAGGTTTCACAACAGCGGTTTTAAAAGCAGTTGGAAATATACCTGTTTCTAATGAGGTATTTATTACCTTGAGAATAAAGGGAGCTAAGCTATCATATAGTTTTTTGAGGAATCTAGTAGGGATTGGATCTAAAACACATGTTGAGGAGCCGGTTTGAGTTATAATTTTACCAAGCTCAGATTGAGTAATAGTGCTAAAGGACCTTAATTTTGGGGGGCTGTTTTTGGGTGTACTATCAAACATATTACTTGTATTACCAATAGCCTCCCTTATAGAAATTACTTTGTTTTCGAAGAAGTCTGCAAATTCTTCGCATCTTAGAGAGGATGCCTGACTGAGTGTATCAAAAGGTGTTTGATGCAATAGCCTATCAATGGTAGAGAACAACACCCTAGAGTTTCCACTGTTTTCAGCAATTACCTTAGAGAAGTGGTTCCTTCTCTCATTCCGAATAGCTCTATTATAATTTGCTATTTTTTCTTTTAGAATGGCACGGTGAACCTGTAACTTAGTTTTTCTCCATGTTCTCTCAGCTTTTCTACATGATCTTTTTAGATCATGGATATTTTCGTTCATCCAAGGTGTCAGTTTGCTACAGGGCCTTTTTTTAGTCTTTAAGGGTGCCACTCTATCAAGCATAGCGCCTAATTCATGATTGAGAGCCTCTACCATTTGATCAATGGGATGATGTAAAATATCTAAATTTATGGAGTCTATAAGAGCTATGAACTGCTGTTCTGCTCTAATGTCCAAGAGTCGCGATTTGATTGCAATTTCGGGATGAATTTTTGGAGTATGTAGTACTATATTAAAAGATACACAATAATGATCAGACATATTTATATCATTTACTGATAAGTCTGTGACTTCTATCCCTCTAGAAATGACTAGATCGAGGGTGTTGCCAAGGTTGTGGGTGGGTCCTGTAACATGCTGCTTTAGCTCTAAACTGTCCAACACATTAAGGAACTTACTGGCTTTAGCATCAGTTGTCTTATTGACATGAATATTAAAGTCGCCATTTACAATTATCCGATCATAGCTAGTGATGATGAGCGACATAAGTTCAGAAAACTGGTCGAGAAAGCCAGCCCATAGTTTCGGAGGGCGGTATAAGGTTAATAGAAGTACAGCTGGGTCAGCCTTCAGAGTGAGGGCAATGTACTCAAAGGAAGCGAATTCACCAAAGTTGACTCTAGTGCAACTATATTTGTTTGAGAGAATGGAGGCAATTCCACCACCTCGTTTGCCTTGTCTAATTGAGTGGAAGAAATTATAATTTGGGGGACAAGTTTCAACAAGAACAGCTTCGCTGTCTGAAGTCAGCCAGGTTTCAACAAGAAACAGAAAATCCAATTGTTTTTCACTAATAAAATCATTGATTGCAAAGGTTTTGGTAGTAAGTGCACCTATATTCAGTAAACCCATGTTAGCTGAAAATGCCTCTGGCTTTTGAGGAATATGCTGAGGTATGGAAAGAATATTTGTTAGGTTTCTAGTTTTAAATTTGTCTTTTCTTTTTACTATACGTTTGGTAGAAATCAACGTTGGAATAGAACTATAAGCATAAGTCATGCTATTGCATGAAGCAGCTTGATCTATGGTAGTAGTATTGTATGTTACCCTGCAGAAAACATTCTCAGACCCATCCACATGTATAATGCCATTCGAATCAATACCTGGGGGGCGTGAATCTGTAATATTTTCTACAGAATGATAGGTGATGAGAGTTTTGTAGTTTTCCTGCAGTGCTACTGACTGCTTATCTCTGATGTCGTTTGTGCCCACGTGTACGATGATGTTGTTGACCTTGGTGTGGCAGGCCAGGATGCTTGGGAGTTTCTGCTGGATGTCAAGGACCTTGGCACCAGGGAAGCAGTAGACCTTGGAGGGACCGCTACATGATGGGGGAATGCAGAGGTCTCTAACCATGGAACTGCCGATGACCAGGGTGGAGGTTGATGAGGTCCGGGGAGGTGGGGGTCGGGGGGGCGCCGACTTTGAGGAGGGACCAGGATGGTTGTCTCGGGGCAGGAGGGGCTCCTCATCCTCGGTCAGAATGGCGTAGCGGTTTTCCAGTCGTATAGGTTGGGCTGGGCCTGAGTGCCGTCCGGACCGTCTGCCGTGCTTGTGATGCTTGCTTCTACGCCATGGCTCAGGCTGATGTGGAGTGGAGCTGGCCAGCAGAGCAGGCTTGGTTCTCAGCAGAGGCCGGGGAGAGGCAACAGGGACAGAAGTTGCATTAGTGCATGGCATGGTTAAAGTATTGGAGGACAGAGTGAAATCAGGGCATCTGGCATTAGTATGTGTAAGAGAGGTAACGTTACTTACGGAGAGAATGGTGTCGAGGAACTGTTCATCCTTCTCAATCTGATGGAGGGTCGCTATTCTGGCTTCGAGTTCCACTATCTTTTCGCTGAGAAGGACGCAGGAGTCGCAGCCTGGTGCACAGCTGAGGGGAGGCATCGTGTCGCGGCGAGGGCTCGTCGGTGTCAACTTTCTTTTAAACGTTTGTTTGCTAGTTGGCTAGCAACAGCGATATCGTGCAGTTCCTTGATAACTCGAACACAGGTAGCGGGTGAGTAATCTGAGATTACTCACTTTTATATTGAGTCACTAGTTTTGAGAGACGTTAGAAGGAATTTGATGCTTTCTTCTTCCAGATAGCGTTTCCTTGGCCCGGTATTATTTGCAGCCCTTGATGCTGGCTTAATCGTTTCACGTTAACGTTTGACAGAAAAGTTTGGCGATCGATCAAGGTTATAGAGTCCGATAATCCAAAGCCTCGAGCAACAACAGTTTATGGAACAGTTTGTTCACGAGATATAATCGGTAGCCAGTAAATCCGTAGAAAGTAGATAGTAACAAGGAGATTTTAAGATAGATAAGTTTGGAAGTTTAGGTAGTTACATACGGAGCACGCCGACCGGACCGGAACCGGAAATCAGTCGTAGGCAACAGAAACTCCTTACTGAGGGACAATACTAGTGGGAGGGACAATGCTCTCCACCACAGAGTAGCAAATGCAGGGAGTGAGAGATGCTTTACAGACAAAGTAGCGCGTTTCATTATTTATCCATTTCAATATCGGCTTATCGGTGGAAAAAATGACAGATGCCGATTATTATAAAAATGCTAAATATCGGCCCTGCCGATAATTGGTCGACCCCTATAGGACAGTGGAGAATGACAGGAAGCGAGTGGGAGAGAGAGTCGGGGTGGGATCCGGAAAGGACCACGGGGCGGGAATCGAACCCGGGTCGCCGGCATACGGTGCAGGTGCCCCAGCCAGTTGCGCCACGGCTGGGGCCATATGCTTAGCATTTTGTGATCATTAAGGCTACTTTCACAAACTCTTAGTCAGCTGTATATCCTCTGATTTTAATATTTACCGATATCTAGGCGATATTTGTAACATTTATTAGGGGTGGGCGATATATATCGTCTGCGATAATATCGTGATTGTTGTTTTAACGATGTGCAAATTTACATTATCGAGTATTTAAATTACTTATGGGGAAATAACACTCGAAATCACGCATTGAAACCCCATACATTCACTAAATCCAGGAGGTGTATGCGAGAGAAGCCCCTGGCTGCAGCAAGTGTCACATGATCACTAGTGGGTCTACGTTGTCACACGCATGCCTAATGTTTATTTTGTGCAGCTAGACTACTTGGGATTTTGTGCTGCTACTTCTGTTCAAGTAGCATTGATGAGACAGTCACGTTTTTTCCTACATGGTATTATATGGAGAGAAAGCATTAGCCTTTGAGTATTTTAAAAGTCAGTTGTAAGCAAAGAACTCTTCTCATGTAACCCTTTTGTAAATGGACTGAAGTTCGCTCTATACGTTTCTATCTACGTTTATCGATTATGCTAACCGTTAGCATCTCTATGGGATTTCTCATATACATTAGCCATAAGCTAACAAATTAGTTTCTATTCTGTAACTTGGAATGCTAGCCTACATGATTGCTCTTAAACAAAACATCGAAGGAAATAACTGAGATGCACTCTGTTGGTCTGCTTCATTTTACAGTGAATCCTAAGTAAAGGTTTTTGAAAGGAACGTCAGTTTCAGACTTTCTCATGTCATTGCCACACACTCAAGTGGGGGCAGAATTGGAATGTGTCATAGAGTGACAATGCATTGGTTGATTTGGTTAAAAAGTCAGAGGTTAGGTTATTGGTTATTATTGTATTGATGCTATTCATAAATAATGAGCTGTAAAGTAACTCAGACCTTTACAAAAAATGTTTTAAAGGATATCGACTAATTATCGTTATCGTCAAAATCACAAAAAATATCGAGATATTATTTTTTGTCCATATCGCCCACCCTTAACATTTATTTTGTATTTGGCCTGTTATGAAATGAAAAATGAAAAATGTACACCTTTGTGTTCGGTAAGGTCTGCTGTTTATTTTGATATATGGTTTGTCATGTGTTGAACGAAGGGTTCGTGAATTATTTCTCCGGGTAGGGAGATATGCGCAGAACCTAGAATTTATGATTCAATTTAATCATATTATTTACTTGTCTCGCGAACCGTTCACCACAGCAATTAGCGACTAACATCGTTTAAAAGCTGATAAAAAACTCTTTCATGTGATGCGATACTTGTGATGTCTGTATGATGAGTAGGCTACTTCGCGAGTAGTTCAACTGAGAATAATGGGTGAATTTGGACACACTTTCTTTCTTGCCGTGCTTTCTCCACTGCATAAAAGACTAAATTTATTTCCGCTGTGAATGCTAAGATTATTTTGACAGGCCATAGGCTAATAAAATACGCTATTAGTCGGACGCAAACCAGAATATTGAAAGAAGGGGGCACCATGGCCGTTGTGGCCACCGTGAAATTCCTACCCTGGTCACGACAAAATGTTAGCGATTGGTTATGGCAGATCCAGAGTGGCTCTGGGCAGATCCAATAGTTTTAAACTTCAACAGAGTACTCGCCTTCAAGGAAGTTAACGCTTGGCAATGGAAAGGGGCCAGACTCTGTAAATTATGAATAGGGCTGTAACGATATGTGATTTGAAACCGAAATTGCGATACTCATATCCACGAACCTGTGTCGCGGTGTGAAAAGGCAGAACCGCGACACACCCTTTCTAGTGTTTCACGCAGTGCTTTGCTGCTTACGCGGGCCTCATAAGCAACACACATCTCCCGCTTTACTTACCGGTAGCCTACGTTGCCCAAAAATAAATAAATAAATCATAATTTCATACCTCTCGTTGCTTTGTTTGTAGACTATGTGTTCCACTTTACCAAACAGTATAGAAGTTCTCTCCTTGCCCCACTCTCTCTGCTCTCCCTCCCTCTCCCGCTCGCTCAATGGACATGCGCGACTCGCCAACACAATCCAAATAAAACATTTAAAATCGTGAAAGCAAGGACGCATATAAGACGATTAGCTAAATTACTATTAAATCCACTTAGCATCATTAGCATGCTGCACATATTTGTTTAAAACTCTTGCATTCAGGTTGACTGATCATCTCAATACCAATGTTTCCCAAAAGGGCCTGTCCCAAGGAGAAAAATATTACCTTGAAACTTAAACACACATGGGGAATCTGAACAGTCCATTCAGTAGACTATGATAAGCTAGCCAACTATGCTACTTTGTTTACAAGCTGAAAAATCGAGGTTCGTATCGAACCGTGGGTCAAAAATCGTGATACACCAACCTCACGATTCGGTTTGTATCATTACCGCCCTAATTAGGAAATGTACAAGAGTCTGGTAGGACCAGGCTAAACCCAATCTGGTTGCCACTTGTAACAATTTGGTAGCCAAGGGCAACCAGGCAACCATTAATGTCGAGCCCTGCACACGTGGTAGTGTGGCCCCGTGCGAGCTGGTTTGCATGCTAACACAGAGCGTAGGAGTTTTAAAGTAAAGTTACATCAAAACTTGTTTCTTCACATTCTGTTGTTATCTCTTTCCATGTCAATTCAACTAGGGACCACGCACTTAGGTCTCAAAAAAATCTTAAACAATTACGAGGTGTAGCTATGTTACCCAGGAGACACACTGTAAAATTACTTTTATGTAAGATCAATACTTTCCAAGATACAGCCAGTTTTACGGGGGGAGGGGGGTGTCGATTTTGTTCGGCCTCTTTTTTTTGTCAAAGTTCACAAGCCCATAGCACAAGAACTAAACCATGTAGGAGGCTCACATTTGGCCTGCTGGTACATAAACAGGAATAGTATGTAGCAAAATCCTCACGTTTGGTCTGGATGATCCTGCATGGTCATAGCTGTCCCTCAAAGTTGATCAAAATTGTATTGGAGTTTTTGGCTGGGCCCTGTTTAGGCCTTCAGAAGACATATTTGTACTCAACATAGGCCTTTAATTTATTTTCCTTTTTGAGATAAGTAGAAACACTCTCAGAAAAAAGCAATGAACAAAAAAGAAATCCCTTCAGGGTCTGAACAGCAGACCTCACAAGTCTGAAAAATCATTTTGGTTCTCACTTTCAGAGCACCCAAGCGATAAAACGATAGCGATATGTATCGCAATAGACATGTAATCAATGAAAAATACGTTCGATAGAACATTCGATAACTAAAAGCAACACACACCTCCCGCCTTAAGGTGTCCGTAAATAAATAGGCTAAATATATCTTGCATTGTAGCTAGTATGCAACTCTATCAGAGTAGGCGATAGAACAGACGCGAGTCCTTGCCCCGTTCACTCTCTCTCTCTCACTCTCTCTCTCTCACTCTCTCTCTCTCTCTCTCTCTCTCTCTCTCCCTCTCAACAAGTGCATCCCTCCTCAGCATGCACATCCAAACATTCACAATCGTGCAAGACGACTGGCTAAATTGCTATTAAATCCGGTAAGCATCATTAGCACGCTGCACGAATTTGTTCAAAACTGTTGCATTCAAATTGACTGCTAAGTTCTAATCATTTCAATCTCGATGCAAATGGAAAAGTATTTTCCAAGACTCAAACGGGCCTGTCTCAAAGTATTCATTTGAAACTTAAACACACGTGGGGAAACTGAACAGTCGAGAAGACTATGATAAACTAGCAAATTAAGCTACTTTGTTTACAATATTTCCAGGCTTCCACCAGTGCTGCTTTTCATTCAGTGTTTTTCATGATTGTGTTGCTATTTCTTTCCCCTGTTTGCTTTGATTGATAACTGAGGTGATTAAAATCAGAGGAAGGTTAAGTTTAAAATAAAAGTGTTTAAATTTAACTTTTTTTTTCTTCTGGTCTTTATCTGAAATAGATTTTTTTTTTTTTAAATCAACGACTGATATGAAATACTTATATTGTGATACAGTTTTCAGCCATATCGCCCAGCCCTACTCTGTACAACCACAGGTGGCACTGTGGCAACTCTATATAAAACATATTGATCTCAATGGTGCATTTTGCCCATGTTCAGGGTGGAAAATAAAAAAGAAAGATTTGCATAAGACAAGTCAAATTGGTGTCTTTAAAAAGAAGGGCTAAAGAAGAGCGTAATGAGTTCATCACATTATCAGTTAACAACTTATATTCTGTGCTTAGGACGAGAGGTGTCCGACCCTGATGCTGAAAACAAGAGCAGCATTGCTGTGGACAGCCAGTGAGTAAACAGCCCGTCCTTTAAATCCACAATGCTTTGGTCAGATCAGCTTGAGTTGTTATCTAATGTCTGTCTTATATTCCATAATCAAGGCAAGACAACAACGTTGACTCTACCTCCAGCGTCAAAGACAACAGTGAAGTGGAGGAACTCAAACAAAGTAAGTGTCGTTGTTATATGGGCATTGTGTTATGGAGAAAGTGGAATGAAAACATACGGAGGGTGAGTCCCCATCTGCACTGACTGTGTTCTGTAGTTAAAGTAAGCTAATGAGAAACGCTTTAACCCCATATCTGTGAACTACTTGGGATTTGTTCACATTTGGTGCCTTTTTTGAAGCTGCCGGGGTCTGTTTTACATTATAATCCTATGGAGTAGGCCGTGTTGCGGTTCTGAGCACTTTTTAATGCTGTCACCAGTGGGGTTTTTTTTCTGCAGCTCAGTGTCTTTTTAAAGTCCCAACTCCTCAGAAAAGAGCGCCCTACGGCAAGTGATTTTATGACAGCTGACCAAGTACGAGCTGAGTTGGATGTCCGTATCCAATAACAACCAGCAGAAATGAAGATGGTAGGGGTGGAGAGGCTTATTATAATTGACTTTGAACACAGTGAGCTGACATGACCGTTAAAGTGTATCATAATATTAGTCTGGTAAGTAAGACTGGACGTGTCCAACATTTTCTGGGCAGTGTGTGTGTTTATTGCCGTCAGTGGAATAACTATAGGGTGTTGAGGACTCCCTCAACTGCTTTTTGTTGCTGCCAGTTTTTCAACCTGATAGCAAATGTGAACATAGTCTACTCCTCACTAGTGCTGGGTAATATGGCTTATAAAGAAAACACGCTAATTTAGACATCTAAGTATCTATCTATCTCTACCTCTCTCTCTCTCTCTCTCTCTCTCTCTCTCTCTCTCTCTCTCTCTCTCTCTCTCTCTCTCTCTCTCTCTCTCTCTCTGTATTTATCTATCTATCTATCTATCTAGAAACCTTTTGCTTATTTGTTAATGTGTAGGTGGAGGGTCTGGGGAGGAAAGCGATGTCCTGAGCATCAACGCAGATGCCGACGACAGTGACATCGAGGGTCCCAAAGAAGAGAAGTCCCTGGAGGCGGAGGAAGAGTCTGCAGCAGTTCCCCCCGGCACCCCACCAGCACAGGAGGAGGAAGAGGAGGGGCAGAAAAAGAAGATGATGAAGGTGGAGCAGACGGAGAAGAAGGAGGACGAGCCTCGTCTGGAGCTCCAGCAGGACATCGAGCGCAGCGTCAGCGAGATCCTCGCGCTGTCCGTCCCGGCCGAGCCCCCGCCGCCGCCGCCACCGCCGCCGCCGAGAGCAGCTCAGCCTGCACAGGCCCAGGGCGATTTCCCAGCAGCCCCTGCAGTGGCGGTGGCAGCTGCGGTCGCGCAGCCCTCGGCCCAGCAGCTGGAGCTCCTGGAGCTGGAGATGAGGGCCCGGGCCATCAAAGCCCTGATGAAGGCCAACGACACCAAGAAACAGGGCCTGGCCCCGTGACCCGCACCCGGGCCTGTGAGGTGACACTGTCCTAGGGGTCACACGTGATGCATTCTGGGAGAGTATGACCATACATTAGGAAGTCTTTGGAAACATAATGGCAGCTCTGTCAGCCAATGACTTTATGAGGAGTCTCTTCATAAATGTGTAATGCATTCTGGGGGTGTTTGTTCATGCTATAGTAGTCCCTCATCATAAGTAGAAGGGTAGCTATATTAGCCTACAAATATGCAATAAGTCCTGCTATTGTACAATTCTAGATTGTCCATACATCAGCTCTTAATTATATGACATCACAAAGGTTTGTTATCTGATGACGAGGGAGGGTGAGTAGTAGAAAGGACAACACATGGAGAGGGCTACCAGGTGGTCCTCTGATATAAACTAAGCCATGTGTCTGAAGGTTGAAGATGCATCTTGTGCAGGCCGGTAGCTACCTAGAAACAGGCGATCATTCACATACATGTCTCTAGCCCAAAGGGTATTTTGAAGTTTGATGAAATAGATCTGATGGTAAGAAACCAGATCATCAATAAAGAAAGCTGGCCCAGGAACTTGTTAACATTCAGTCAGTAGTTGAAAAAAATTTCAGTTCTCTGAAGTTCAATTTCTGTTACTTGTTTTGGATTTGTTATTGCTAATAGTGTGTTGAATGTAAGATGAAGTAGCCTGCGGTTGTATGTATGTTGTATTGTAAGGGTGTATGAAAGTGTCCCCTGCATTTCTAGTGCTGGTCAGTTATAATCTCAAGCACAGACCTTAGTGACCTGTCAGGGTTGTACAGTAGTGCCTGTCACTGCTCTTGATTTCTGCTCATAAATGGGGTTTTTTTTTTTTTTGCATCAATTAAGCTTGGATTAATCAGACAGATCAAAGATCGATCAGGTGTATTAGATGTTAATTGCTAGTTTAAAAGGTCAACAAAGACAATGCAAGGTCACATATCTCTCAGACTAGTTGCACCATGGGCATGGGCATGGGAATTAGAGTGTATATTTAGCCATTACCGGTGGAAACTTGTGATCTTAAATTAATCAAGTTCCATTTTTTCCGTTTGTTTTTTTCTTCTGAATTTAAAAAGAATGGGTTTTTGTCATGCCACTCATGGACATCAGGAAAGATGAGACTGATATAAGAGAATATAAAGATAAACAGGACCTGCTTGGATGGCTTTGATTTGTTTATTTTTGTCCGAATTGAATGATATGATTGGCTACCCCAGAGATTTGCTTTGCCTTAACTATGTTTTCCCATAAACATATTGTGAAGAATATATATTTTTTTTTCATTTTTATTAATATATATTTTTTTAAAATCATTTCTTGGTTTAATCTTTATTTTCTTGACTTTTTTACACTTGTTCCATGTAAGTGTTATTGTAAAGAAATTGTTAAAAATATCTATTACGTTGAAAACAGTTCATAAAACAGTGAATATGTTTGATTAAAAAAGCATGCCCAGTTCTTATGGGTTGGAAAAGAGAATGACTGTGTGGTTTGTCAAGAGTCAATACAGACATGGAGAAATCAAACACACTGGCTAGTATTTAAGTGAGTTTAACCAAAACAAGCAACCAAAGTGTCTGAAAGTTGAGGACATGCTGGCTAATGTTCTGTATGTAACCTTATTTGGCCTGTCAACCGTTTATTTAATCAATAGATCGTTATAGAAATGTTGGTTCTTTAGCTATACTAAATTTATTGGCCAATGGGCCTTATGTCACATGCATTTCCCTAGGTGAACACTAGAGTGCAGTGTCCTACTGCTCTATGGCTCTATCACTGGAACTTGTGCTGTGTTGAAACCCCTTAAATTTGTGTGGTGATTGACTTCACCTCCTAATCATGAGGTCAGCTAAAATTCAGAGGTGATGCAATCTGATCGGTTGCTTCTCTAAATAGTCTCCTTTACCCCTCTGTTCAGTGTGTTTATTAGGGATCTGCTGTAAGTTATAATACGTATCTGGGGAAGTAATGTCAAATATTGGTATTGACCTGTTGCAATTGTTAAGTAGTGAAACATGATGTGTACACTTTGTGTAATGTAATTGTGACATTTGCTTGCGGCTATGTAGTTGCAAATTGCTACATTAAACATGAAATACATACATTTAATTTAAATGATAAATAATTCACCAATTTGAATGATGAGTCAAGTAAAAAGTCTTAAGTCTAACTGAAGCTAATTTAATAACTAGGCAAAATGGGTATGAAAATCAACTCAATGCTGTCTTGTTTCTGGGATTGCATGTACTTCCACTCTTTTTTTCCCTCTTCAGGCCACTTGAAGTTAATCAGTGTAGAGGTAGGCAGTTCTTTTCTTAACATCTCTCTTCAGATACTAGCAATTGGAGGAATAATATTTTTGTCAAGTCATTCAACCTGTACTGTGTATATGACTTTGTGTGTGCATAACTGTAGAGCTGTGTACAAGTTAAGTGTGAACTACAGGTATGTGTGCTTTAAACAGGAACCAGAGGCCTCAAAGACCAGATACCAGAGGAAACGGAGTTCTCTAAACAGGAACCAGAGGCCTCAAAGACCAGATACCAGAGGAACCAGAGTTGATGGATGACGATGGTTGTAGAAAGAGTCAAACTTGTAAGTTTCCACCCCAACTCACCTCTCACACACACACACACACACACATACACAAGAAGAATGAAAAGAAAAAATAATCTCTTCAAATGAATCTTGAGTGCTTCCTTTTCCCCTTCCTCTGGGAATGAAATAAATAGCCCGTGTCACGATCACCTTGTGATGCGACTGTTTGGGGTGCCATTTTCCTCGGAAGCCCGCTTTTATTCCCACAAAACAGCGCGGTTGGGACGGATGCAATTACATGCAGATTCAGAGCGCGACGACCTCCGCTGGGAGCCAATGAAACTTCGGCAAGTGCACTAGAGCCTCTTGGGTATTTGCATTTAAAAGGCCCATCCACTCTTTTCATTTTCCCATTCGTTTTTCGATTCTTAAAAGATATATAAATATGGAAATAATTGTGCTATTCTCTAGCACTGCTGTTAACTTTGAGTGTTGCTCATAAGCCAATACCCCCACCCCCCCCTTTTTGTATTTTTTAGAGTGAAGAAAATAGCCTTTTTTAAGCTCTGATTTTAAGTCTCAATTATGATGATAGCTTTCATCGTTGTCTACTGCTTACCATTATATTATCACCCACAGAAGTCATTTCTCCACTCTTAGCTCTGTTGCACACAACGTAATCTACATAAATCAAGAGACGCTAGAAAAGCACTATTAACATTCACTACATTGCTTCTCTTTTTTTTTTTTTTTTCAAAACTGTTATGATGTGAACTGGTGTGGAACTGTGCATCTGTGAACTCTTTGCACATTGTGGAGAACCCTGTCTAGCCAATTGATCAGTGACATCATCTGTGAACTCCTGCACATTGTGGAGAACCTTGCCTAGCCAGTTGCTCAGAGACATCATCTGTGAACTCCTGCACATTGTGGAGAACCCTGCCTAGCCAGTTGCTCAGTGGCATCAACTGGTTTAAGGCGCCCTCAGAACTGACAAGTAAAGACTGTTATTTGTGTCGAATGTATCCATGTATGTTATCTATACATGTACGTGAAACGATTCATTGACAGTTGTAAAAGCACTTGGAAATTATTTCCCTGTATGTATTAACATATGACCCTTCCACCTTGTCCACCTACAGTATTCAAACAATATGGCTATCAGTTCCTTGAAGACTATTAATGGGAAAAAAAAATCAGTTTTAATCAGTCTAAATCAGGAAAGCTTTAAACGGATGGATAAAAATGTCATCGCCATGCCATGCGAAGCATGATTCATTTCCCCCCCACGAGTCAGTATTCCTGACAGACTCCGCTGGGCTGAAGACAGGCCAACATTTCAGCCGTTTAAAATTGATGGTACACCCTGAACCTCACTGGAAACGCTTCTGCCAATGGCCAGATATTATCGGCCATTTTCCTCCCCCCCCCCTCAGGAAGATGCTCCATTGAATATCCCTGCTGCCATCTCCATTCCCTCATACTATAATGTGACATCATTTTTCTTCTTTTCAAATCTTTCCCCACGTCCAATTCTGCCTTTTCTGCTCCTTTTCTTCCCCCCTCTACCCTTTGCTTCTTGCAGCACTTGTAGCAGAAATTAAATTGAGCCAACAGCTCATAGTGACAAGCAATAAATAACTTAGCACTCCTGTGCGACTAAATAAATGGATCCCCGCAGCAGTGATTCATTGCACACATTTCATTTTCATCAGCTGGGTGTCGGCAGATCTCTTTGTCCGAGGGAACGGGGCCGACCCGTAACCTCACCCTCCCGATGCCCAGAATTTAATTACTGCTTGGACTTCTTTCTCTGCTAATCTGTTCACCGTTATGTTAGTTTATTTTTTAACATGCCCAGCGCTGTTTTGTGACAGCCTTAAATCTAACATTACCCGCTAATATTTTGTGACAATGTTTTGTGTGATTCTTTTGTGTGAATGTGCATAATGCAACAGGGGATTTTACACTGGTCATCTTCGGTACACTGTAATAGCCTGTCAAGTGACTAAATACATCGCTGAAATAGTTACTGATGGCACCAATTAAATGGTAATGGATTGAAGTGACTGTCAGTACATCATTTATACTGCTGGAATTGAGATTGAATATCCCTCCAATTTGTAAATGAATAATGCAAGGATAAAACTCAGACCTTTTTTTGGTTGGACGTTTTTTTTTTTCTTTTTCTTTTGCTCTGCCATCCATGTCAGTTGGAAATATGAATATAAAAGGAAGAGCTTGTCAGATCAAGTGTTTATATAGTTTTGACCTCAGTTTAATAAAATAGATAAATAAATAAAAATACTGACATAAACTGACGTAAACGCATTAGGATAGGCTATAGTTTTCCCAGCTTTTACTATACTGTAGGATATATTATATAAGAATATAAGGATATATTATACTAGATGTACCGCAGAGCTGTAAAAAATATGACCGCCGCCCAGTCCAGCACATTTTTTCCACAAAAATAAATCACGCTGAAAGGCCTATATGATTCTAACTGTCTCACTAAATTGCATTATCCACACTCAATTCTCACTGATATGATATGTGACACATGTGTGCACATGAAATGGGTTAACATGACCCCTGGAGGCAAACATACGGAAAAAAATGGTCATCCTAGTCCCTACAGTTCTCAAGATATTCACAGAGAACTGTGTCTGCCCTACCCTCCTTTCGGGGGTCCAGTCCAGCGGGGGGGCAACAGATCAAAACGAAAAACGACGGTTCCATGCTATCCATGTGGGGTTACATACCCACCAAGTTTTGTGTACCCCGGTCTTTCAGTGTCCCTGGAATCCTTGTTGGTGTACGTCACTAAATGTACACATACATTATTTTATTGTAAGGCCCCCCATGAACGAAAGTACACAAAACTTGGCATGCATTCGGAGGGTGTCATAATGATCCTACACTTTTAATTTCGTGCAGTTTTGACCTTGTCAGCCAGAGATATTGTGATGAAAACACCTCATTTTTACTTTTTTGTGTTTAACTAGGTGGCGCTATACATGAAATGAGTGGTTATGGAATGGGTTGACATGGCCCTTTGAGATCAACAGACAAAAAAAAAATGGTCCTCCTAAACCCTACGGTTCTCGAGATATTCACAGAAAACTGTGTCTGCCCTATCCTCCTTTCGGGGGGTCCAGTCCAGCGGGGGGGCTACAGATCAAAACGAAAAACGATGGTTCCATGCTATCCATGTGGGGTTACATGCAGACCAAGTTTTATGTACCCCGGTCTTTCAGTGTCCTGGGAATCATTGACGGAAATTTGGGCATGCGAAAAAAAAAAAAAAAAAAAATTCTGACTAAACCTATATGACCGCCGCTTCGCTGCGCGGCGGTCATAATAAAAATCTGACTAAACCTATATGACCGCCGCTTCGCTGCGCGGCGGTCATAATAAACCGGATGTGTCAATATCTGTTGCATAACTGGACATGCTGATATTTTTTTATTATACAAAGCCTTTTGAATAAATCTTGATGTCCCTTGATGCCTTGTGGTACGCGGGTATGTTGGTTTATTTATTATGACCGCCGCGCAGCGAAGGTTTAGTCAGAATTTTTTTTTCTTTTTCGCATGCCCAAATTTCCGTCAATGATACCCGGGACACTAAAAGACCGGGGTTCACGAAACTTGGTGGGCATGTAACCCCACATGGATAGCATGGAACCTTCGTTTTTCGTTTTGATCTGTAGCCCCCCCGCTGGACTGGACCCCCCGAAAGGAGGATAGGGCAGACACAGTTTTCTGTGAATATCTCGAGAACCGTAGGGTTTAGGAGGACCATTTTTTTTTTGTATGTTGATCTCAAGAGGCCATGTCAACCCATTACATAACCACTCATTTCATGTATAGCGCCACCTAGTTACACACAAAAAAGTACAAATGAGGTGTTGTAATCGCAGGTATCTGTGACCTAACATAGTCAAAACTGCACGAAATTGGAAGTGTAGGATCATTATGACACCCTCTGTATGCACGCCAAGTTTTGTGGAATTCCGTTCATGGGGGGCTACACAATAAATTAATTTATGTTACTATACACCAACTGGCCTGTAGGTGGCCGGAGACAGTTTTCTGTGAATATCTCGAGAACCGTAGGGCCTAGGAGGTCCACCTTTTTTATGTATGTTGGTCTTAAGGGGGCATGTCAACCCATCCCATTACCACTTATTTCATGTATAGCGCCACCTAGTTAAAAATTAAAAAGCAAAAAATCAGGTGTTTTCATCACAATATCTCTGGCTGACAAGGTCAAAACTGCACGAAAATAAAAGTGTAGGATCATTATGACACCCTCCGAATGCATGCCAAGTTTTGTGTACTTCCGTTCATGGGGGGCCTTACAATAAAATAATGTATGTGTACATTTAGTGACGTACACCAACAGGGATTCCCGGGACACTGAAAGACCGGGGTACACAAAACTTGGTGGGCATGTAACCCCACATGGATAGCATGGAACCGTCATTTTTCGTTTTGATCTGTAGCCCCCCCGCTGGACTGGACCCCCCGAAAGGAGGGTAGGGCAGACACAGTTCTCTGTGAATATCTTGAGAACTGTAGGGCCTAGGATGACCATTTTTTTCCGTATGTTTGCCTCCAGGGGTCATGTTAACCCATTTCATGTGCACACATGTGCACAAACAGATACACACACACACACACACACATACATTCACAGTAATCATACGTATGACACATACTCACACAGTAGACATATGTACGCTTGCACAGGCACATACGCAGGCACACGCACGCACACACACACACACACACACACACACACACACACACACACATACACACACACCCACACACATAACATAAACATGTACATGCACACATGCACACAATTCAAGAATTTCTCAGAATTATGAACAGGCAAGATGGAGGTGGGGTTGTATAAAATGAATTTTACATGTGAAATCTATGCACTAATCATGTTTTGGTACTTGTTGTCTAGCAGATACCAGTGAGAATTGAGTGTGGATAATGCAATTTAGTGAGACAGTTAGAATCATATAGGCCTTTCAGCGTGATTTATTTTTGTGGAAAAAATGTGCTGGACTGGGTGGCGGTCATATTTTGTACCGCTCTGCGGTACATCTAGTTTTATTTGTGTGTGTGTGTGTGTGTGCAGATTGTAATCATCAATTTCTCTCCATGAACTATCTGCACATACTGCACATCAACGTCCTCATACATTTAACTCTGTAACAGCATCACAATCAGAGTTCACCAAGATTCTGCAAATTCTGCACAGATCTGGACACTATACAACACGGTGTCACTAGTGGTCACTCATAAAAGCTGTGTTCTTCAGGGCAGCACAATATAAATTAACCCTTAAAGGTGTGGGTTTTTGAACATTCTAACATAAGATTCAGTTCCGCAACAATTCAAGGTTCTAAAATTCTATGTTGAATTCAGTGAACCCAGATATTCTTTAGAACGTTCATTTTCCAACATTACGCCTTTAAGGGTTTTAACTAGCTAAAGAGAGAAAATTGGTCAACATTCACCCCCAAATAGCACAAAAGGAGTTCTGCTTAGGAGGAGTATTTGCTTTCTGGCTCCACTGAGAATGAAATCTGTAATGCTTCTTTACGGGCGGAAGGTTGTGGAGATTATTATTGGCTGGCTGAAATGTCCCTTTGGGACTTTGGTTGGACAGCGCATGATTAAACACGCACAGGGTGTGGCCCTTTTACAGGTTCCCCTGTCACCCATACACACGCAGAGTCACTAAGTGCCATTTTAGTTAGAGCCATGGGATTATTTAAAACCCAAAATCTATCTCACATATGAACACACACACACACACACATACATCTCATCTGAAACTGACACTTTGTACCAGCTCTTTAATCTCCATTGCCTCCGTCTCCTCATATCGCTCCAGAAGGTTCCACAACCCCCCCTGCCCCACCCCCCCCACCTGCCCCACCCTATCCCACCGTCTCTGTACCAGCCAGCCTCTCTTGAGCAGCAATACTGGCTGCATTCAAATGCAGTGAAATCACATAAAAAGCCTTATTGATATTCAAGCGAGAGACGGGTGGCGAGGCAATAAAAGGCAAATGGCCCTGACAGTTATGGAGAGGGATCGGGCAAGGATGGACGACCTTGCGCAATCACAAGTAGCATAATCAGGGGGAAGGGGGAGGGTCGCACGATGGTCGCTCGGCTGAGTGAAGGCACGCAACGTGTCTCTCACACACCCTCTTTTCCTCTCTCACTCACTCTCTCTCTCTTGCTCTCTCTCACACTTCCTTTCTCTTTCTTTCTCTTTCCATCTCTTTCCTCTCTCTTTCTCTCCCTCTCTCTCTCTCTCTCTCTCTCTCTCATGCCTTAAGGCCACTTTAACGCTGTTAACAAACAGGCCTGAGGCCATCAGAGAAAATGTCCTACTTTAGAAAACACTCCAACTGCAACTCGATAGGGGTCTCTCATAACAATATGAGATTTCAACCTGTTACTGTGTGTGTGTGTGTGTGTGCGTGTGTGTGTGCGTGCGTGCGTGCGTGTCTGTGACTGACTCTGTGTGTGTGTGTGTACATGCATGTGTGTATCCGTGAGTGCGTGTGTGTATCCATGTCCATGTGTGTGTTTGTGTGATGGATAGTGAGCCGTGGGTGGGAGCGGCTCTTACTGGTCTCCTCCCTTCTCTCTGTGGCCAGGCAGCCTGAACGCACACAGCTGTTTGCCTGGCCTCCCCAGACATCCTTCTCAAACGGGGCCCCGGATAGAAGGGGACCCTGGAGGGTCCTAAAAAGTGTCCTGATTACAGCCCTGCATCCTCCACGCCAGGCCTGCAGCACTGAGTCTGCTTTCTTGTCCATAGATGAGCATCGACCTCTTTCATTGGTCTGTTTGTCACAAAAGCCCATTTAGGATGCTGAGAGAAATTAATAATCTTGCAGTATTTTTTTTTTTTATATCTATATATGAACCACCTCCAACCACCATTAAGCTAACATCATGAAATGTGTGCTATTTCCACTGCCTCAGTCTTACATTCAGCACTCTGTTTGGTTTAGCGTTGTCATTGTCAATTTTTTTTTTAAGGGAACCATGCAAGCAGAACAAATGGCATTTTGAGACAGAGTTGTGTCTCAGGTGATGCAAACGCCCGTCATCATCGTCTCGTCGCACTCGGCTTGATTGACGAACAAATTTAGCTCGCTTGCTCTGCTCACTCTAATCCGTGTAGAACAGAGATAGTGAGATGTGCATCTAACACCGCCTCCCCCCCAAATCCACCCTGTCCTTCAACTGGGGGAAGTGGTGATGGTGGAGGTGGTGGGGGTGACGGGTGACCTAATGCCACTCAAAGGCTGTTCAACATGCCCAAGACTGATTCATCACAGTAAATGGGATGGGCCGCCACACTTCAGTTGCATGCATACATAGCCAATTATGAGAGAGAGAGAGAGAAAGAAAGAGAGAGAGAGAGATGATACGGCTCTGACGCCCGTACTTTGCCAAGTGATTGCATCTCTCTGTTTTTTTGATTGCAGCTGGTCAGATGATGACACTTTTATTGGCTCTGTCTGTTTTTGCTTTGCCTGTTGCTTTGATGTTGCCCTGGCTGAAAGCCTTGGAGTGGGGGATGGGGAGGGGTAAGGGAGAATCACGTTTTGGCAAATAAAGTAACAAAAAAGTGATTTGGTGCTTAGACATGGACCATCTGCTGTGTGTTTGTGTGTGTGTGTGTGTCCTTGAGCATCTGCGATGTGCAAACAATTCCATCTCCATAGAAATGGTAGATTTAACATTTACTAATCAAAATCACCTCAGAATCATAAAACAAACAAATATCCTTTAAACATCTACGGTACATTCGATAGACAACTTTCAACTACTCACAGAAATCAAACAAAAAAACATATCAACAAAAAATATACAATCAACAAACCCACTAACACTAGCACATCTACCTGCCACTTAAATTAAGCTGCATGCCTCCCCTTGGCCCATCACTCTGCCTAGGCACTTAAAATGTCTAGCACAAGACCACCAGGTCTTCAATTTAGCCCAATTTGCATCAGTGCTTTCAGCATTCCACCTAATGACTGCTCTCCCCATCAGCATGCGGTGTGTTGAGATGGCCCTCACCCCGATGCCCCCGTGCCAAGCGGCGTGTGTGTGTGTGTGTCCTCCTCTACAGGAGCTGCTCGTGTTTACAGATCTGTTTATTTGGCTCTGATGCTAATCCATCACTGCTGCAAACGGGTTTGGGAACATAGATGGAAGGTGTGTGTGTGTTTTTGTGGTGTGTGTGTGTGCGTGTTAGATGGAAGGTGTGTGTTTGTGTGTGTGTGTGTGTTATAACAGAATGGCTTGTTTATTGTGGATTAAGCAGATGAATGAGGATACCTTGGGGAGTGTTTTAAGAGCTGCCCTCAGCAGCCATGTTTAAGAAGCAGGGACTTAGAGGAAGCGATCAATGCCTGCCCTCTGTAAGGTCATGCTGTCAGACTACTTACCACCAAGCCAAGATTATTTTTTTCTTTTTCTTTTTTTGCCAAAAGCATTTATCCAACTTTTGTTTGCTGTTTTTGTTTTCTTTGTGTGAGACTCCTTTTGAGGCCCTCTGTGGAAGACTGAAGCAACAGGGTGCTTCCTGTCTCTCTCTGTCACTACATTATCATCATCATCACCATCATCATCATCATCAGCACCATCAGCACCATCATCATCATCATCACCACCACCATCATCACCACCATCATCATCATCATCACGATCATCATCATCATCATCATTAGCATCTTCACTATAACATGGATGTGCTGATATACACTGATATATCATCAGAATCGTATTATCTCTCCACCTCCATCACCACGCTTCTCTCTCTCTCCATCATAACCTCTATCACCACTCTTCTCCCTCTCTCTCTCCATCACAACGTCCATCACCACGCTTCTCTCTCCTCCATCACACCCTCCATCACCACCCTTTTCTCTCTCTCTCGCTCTCTCTCTCCATCATAACCTCTATCACCACCCTTCTCTCTCTCTCTCTCCATCATAATCTCTATCACCACACATTCCGATGGCAAAGCACATGAACACTTGATGTCGGACACACAAAGTAGCCATGGGGGCGGTCCTTGTCATTCCGAGGTGCAAACACGGATGCCACAACAAAGGTTAAAACATATACTCACTAATCCTAAACAAACAACTGTATTTGCTTAAAATATAGTGTAAGATGCTCGTGAAAGAAAGATATGCAGCTTTTCAAGTGATAAAAAGGGCAAATTCCCAAGTTCACATTAAAACTGTTGGACATGCAAGGCCACATGGACTACAAACGAACTACAACGTGACGACAAAAGTGATGACGAGCCCCTAACTGGGCAACTCTGTTAGCAAAATCTAGCCCCAGTTTCCGACCTCTGACTCACACATTAAGTGACGTGAATGACGCGGAATGATGATGTTTTCACTCGGAGAAAGGTTTTTACGAAGCCCATGAACGCTAGCCTTTCTCCGAGTGAAAACATCATCATTCCAACGTTGTCACGTTGTAGTTCGTTTGTAGTCCATGTGGCCTTTCATGTCCAACAGTTTTAATGTGAACTTGGGAATTTGCCCTTTTTATCACTTGAAAAGCTGCATATCTTTCTTTCACGAGCATCTTACACTATATTTTAAGCAAATACAGTTGTTTGTTTAGGATTAGTGAGTGTATGTTTTCCCCTTTGTTGTGGCATCCGTGTTTGTCACACATTCGATGGCAAAGCACTTGAACGCTTGCTGTCGGAAAAACAAAGTAGCCATGGGGGCGGTCCTTGTCATTCCGTGGTGCTCTGAATGCACCAAGACACTCTCGCGCGCACACACACACACACACACACACACGCACACGCCGGGAAAACAGAAAACACAGGGGAAAGTCCAACACGGGGGGCAAATAGCCTCTGCGCTACATCTGTTTAGCATGTACTTAGTTAATTAAGCGTTTCTTATGGTTTGTATATTATAGTATTTGTTTATTTTCATTAGGCTATTTTTTGATATGACATTATTGTTTATTAGGCTATTGCTATTCTCCTTCTTCCTCTTCCCTGATCTCATCTGTGTGACAAATATATAGAATATCTTATACTATAATATACATAATATTATGATATATTTTACAGTATGGACAGTCATCATGATCATGAAGGGTATTTTAGAAGGAATACATTATCATCTTGACATAGGCGTTTCTAAATTATATTAATTTTGTAATTTAGCAAGATTATTCATAGGTTGCATCAGGTCCCTTACACAGGTGCATAAAATCAAGCACCTAGATTATGAATGCAGACTGCATGGTGCTTGATTAACACACTTATGGAAAGGGCCCTTTCCTCTCAATATATAATTGTAATGTTTTTTTTTTTTTGTTAATAATTAGTTAGGCAGCCAAAACAACATAACATGACTTTTATATTTATGTGGACTCTTGGATTATAAGATCTGTGGTGGTCGATAACAGTAGGCTAACAGTTAACATTCTTTTGTGCAACATATGACACTGAAAAGTTGACATGGGCAGGTAACTGTTAATAGGTTTTTCTGACATTTCAAAACAGTGTAGCCTAATTTATTACAAGACGAGGATCACTTTGTTTTGGGAGCTGGAATTTCTTATTCTGCAGTAGGTTTAGCTAGCCTATGAGAGTACTGAATTTGCCTTTTCCGTCGACGAACGAGGACATTTAACGTTAACGTTAAGCATTTAGGGAGCTAGCCAAGTAGCCTAACGTTAGCCTGCCTAACTGACTGAAAGCAAAGAAAGCTCTTAACGTGAAATCATAAACCTGAAACAACACCATCCGTCAGTTCACTGGGCGATGCTGTTGTTTGAACGGAGCTGGGTGGTCTTTTGAAAAACTTTCTAATATCCATAACGTTTCAACAACATGTACACATGGAACACCGAAGCCATGACGTAGCGTTGTCAAGGCAGCATTTTCACTGGATCTAAACAAATCAATCTAACCATTGAAATCACCATAGCGGATAGCCCAGACCTGGCATAGATCGTGTAGCAAGTCAAATTAGTAGTAGAGCATTTTGTGACATTTATAGAGAAACCGAGGGGAAGTTATATTGGAAATAAGAGTTGCCGGGAATTTAAAACACTAAAAAAAGATTTGGGGCTTTTGAAAAAAGATTCGGGGCTTAAGCCCCCTAAGCCACCCCCTAGCTCCGCCACTGTTTATTGCCAAATCATTTTCTATCGTACAGGTATTTAATAGTAGCATGTAAAAGAAAGAAAAATGAAACATCATACAGTACTGTAACAACTGTGTGTGTGTGTGTCTCTCTCTCTCTCTCTTTCCATCTTTCCATCTCTTCACTATGACACTGAGATGCAATCTTTCATCATGACCTCATTGTCTCTTCTACCATAATAACCTTCACCATGACCACCCTTCTCTCTCCCTCCCTCCATCATAATTCTGATATGCAGTCTCTCCCTTCATCATAACTCTGATATGCAGTCTCTCATCAGGACCGTTCTACACTATCACACCTCTCTCTATCTGTTTGTCTCCATCTTTCCATCATAACTCTGATGCACATTTCCTTTCTTCTTCTTTTTTTTATGTCAGGTCCTTATGGTCCCTTCTTTACCGCCACCTTCCTTTTCTCTCTCTGTCTCTCCATCTCACTGTTGTACTACTAGAGCCTTTTTCCTTCCTTTTTCACCCTTGTCCAGCTCCATCTCTCTCTCCATCACGCTGCTGTGCACTCTTTTGTTATTTACAATTAAATGTATTCACTTAACCGACATTTTTTTAATCCAAAGTGACTAACTTATGGGGTACAACTTGGGGCTAAGTGCCTTGCTCAAGGGCACAGCGGTGGAAGCCGGGAATTGAACCCACAACTTTTCAGACTACTGTATGCTAGCGATAACCACTACGCTACCGCCGCCCTGTTGTCTCTCCTTGACCACCATCCCTGGCTCTGTCTGTCTCCGTTCCTCTCTCCGTCATGACGCTGCTGCGCACTCTTTCGTCAGTGCCTTATCTTCGGTAACGCTTTAGAATAACATGTGCTTATTAGGTATTAACAGTGCATAATAAGCAGTTAACAATTCATTACTAACAGTTAGTTAACTGTTGTTATCCTTTAATAACATTAACTAACTGTTAACATGCAGCTTGTAAGTGATAATAAGCAGCCTTTTAAGTTACTTACAAGCATATTTGTTAACAGTTGTAAGTGTTAACAAGCAGCTTGTTAATGCTTGTTAATGGTGTATAAGACAAAAAGGTGGATAACTAATACGCTTATAAGACCTTTCTTACCTATTTGTAGTACATTTTGCAGCCCCCCAATCTAAAGCGAGGACCATGTAGCCTAAAGTTCCACAAGCCCAACCTTCTATCTCTCTATCGAGCTTGGTTTAGCTGTGAGAAATACACCTTCAAAATTGTTGCAGTGAGCAGGAATCGAACCCCGGTCTCCCGTGTCAAAGAGTGCATTGCTACTTGTTGAGCTACACTACTGTTCCTAATTAGTTGATGGAAAATATTCTGATCTTCTATATCATACTAGCTATGCTTTTTACAAATATGTTTCTGATGGAAAAGTGGTGTTTAATTTCCATAATCTTTGTTCAGTGAACGCATAAAATAGTTTGTCAGTTTGTCAGCAGTCTAAAGATATGCCAGCTTTGTATATAGTTTGGTTACCTAGCAACCGAGGCTTAAAGACGATAAGTGGGTGCGTTCAAAGCTCTGGTTTAAAGTTGCAAACATAGGCGAACGTTCGTGATCGATTTGAAACATGTTTCAGTTTGCCTTGAACAGAGGCGAACATTCGTGGTCTGTTTCTGCATTAATTAAACACCACTTTTCCATCAGAAACATATTTGTAAAAAGCATAGCTAGTGTGATATAGCACTTCGGAATATAGAATCAAAATAAACAATTTCATCAGCTGTACAAGAAAAGTAGTGTAGCTCAGTAAGTAGCGATGCACTCTTTGAAGCAGGAGACCGGGGTTCGATTCCTGCTCACTGCAACAATTTTAAAGGTGCATTTCTCACAGCTAAACCAAGCTAGATAGAGAGATATAGTATAGAGATAGAAGGTTGGGCTTGTGGAACTATAGGCTACATGGTCCTCGCTTTAGATTGGGGGGCTGCAAAATGTACTACAAATAGGTAAGAAAGGTCTTATAAGCGTGTTAGTTATCCACCTTTTTGTCTTATACCCCATTAACAAGCGTTAACAAGCTGCTTGTTAACACTTACAACTGTTAACAAATATGCTTGTAAGTAACCTAAAAGGCTGCTTATTAACACTTACAAGCTGCATGTTAACAGTTAGTTAATGTTATTAAAGGATAACAACAGTTAACTAACTGTTAGTAATTAATTGTTAACTGCTTATTATGCACTGTTAATACCTAATAAGCACATGTTATTCTAAAGCGTTACCTTATCTTCATCTCTATCCCCCTCATCCTCGTTAGCGGCCCCCGTGGCCCAGAACGGGATTCGTCGGTGTCGGCTGCGGAACGAGACGGGGATTAATCAGGGCGGCGGGGAGAGCAATGGCGGTGGCGTCTCCTCTGCGAAGCCGAAGATTTGAAACAATTAGGACGAGCGTGAGAGCATGCGTGCGGGACGCTTAACCTCCCCTCGACCCTCGTTTGGGTGATGGAGGACGCTACCGCTAATGGGGAAGGTGTTGCCATTTTTCAAATTGAAGTCGGCTAAACGAGGTGGACACTTGGTATGTGTGTGTGGTGGGTGGGGGGGGAGCATGTGTGTGTGTTTATAAGAGTGTGTTTGGGGGCAGTGTGTGTATGAGAGAGAGGGAGTGTGTGTGTGTGTGTGTGTATATATAATACAGTATGTGATGTCACCTGTCTTCATCCATTCTCAGCTTTCTGAAAGTCATAGACCTGGGGAAGTGCTGGGATTGACATAATTATAATCTTTTCTGTCAAACAGCCATTTCTCTCTGATTCTCACTGGTTCATTCTTCTCAGTCTCCTCCATGACCTACTTGTTATCCTTAAGCTTAAGTTTTTTGCTTTAAAAGGTTATTGAAAGACCTGTGCTTGTGAGGTTTTTATGCTGCCATGTTTATTAACATACAATCCAAAACATTGCAATAAAGCTGGGACACTGCAAACCCATATTATGATGCAAAACATGTTGCTGCCAGAAGCCAAAAAGGAGGCCGATGGTGACAAGAACCTTGAACAGGTCTGGTTGGTTCTGGGTCACTTCAAGAGCCATCAGCCGTTACAGAGTAAGCCTGTGAATGACTGAATGGGGATAGAAAAGATAATGATGATGGACCTGTTAGGCAAGCACCATAGGTCGACATACTCACGGGGATGTCATTTCAAGTTTGAGTGGTGGTCATTTCCCAATTCGATCCTTACCCCATTTCCTGTCTCTCTCAACTGGCCTATCCATATATTAAAAATCAAAATGGCCAAAAACATATAAAAGAGAGCACATGCAGGCATCTACGGCTTATGTTTCTGTTTATGTATCAATACACAACAAAATGAACCGCCTGGCTGAAATGTTTGACATTGTAATCCCATTTTGGACAGCAGGGGTTAGGAATCAGGCTTATTTTATAGAAAATACTTGTAAAACAAGCTCCGACTTCAGCACTTTAATTCCCACAGTAGATAAGCAAAAAATGTATTACAATTTTACTCCTGCCTGTAACACATGAAGTGCAAAATGTCTTCCAATATTCTGTCTGTGAGATGAGTAAGGCCGATGTTACCCAAGGAACCACTGCTCATGTTTAAAATGTTAGGATACCAACAGAGTTCTTTTCTTTAAGCCTTTGAGTTGAAGGAACTGGGGAATAGAGTGGGAGTTTGGGGAAAAGTCTTCTTTAAAGGAAAAGGAGGGTAAAAACACAGCGATTAGAAAAGATTTGAGGTACTTTCACACCCCTCCGACTTCGCTATCTCCTCGGGTGCCTCCCTGAACACCACGCCAGCACCTGTTGTCGTAATGGGCTGTGCCACGGGGGGACGTTTCCATGGAGATGGGCGCCGAGGCACCAACAATAACAAAAAAAAAGAAAAGAAAAAAAAGCGCAGCGTGGCTTGTCTCGCCTCGGTTCGTGTCGACTCAACTTGAAGCCTGCGTCTCTAGAGGACAAGGCCTCGGAGGCTCCTATTTAGAGAGAGTTGTGGTGCTGAGAGCAGCTTAAGCAACCAGGCCGAGCAGGACAACACTGTGTTTTCTGTGAGTCCTCTGAAGGATTGAGGGAGGTGCTGACGGCAAGTGCCTTTGCCAGTTTATCATACATGCATCATGCAGTTATTCATGCTTTGAAAAACTGACTCTCCTCTAGACTGGCTCAATGTGGAATCCTATTGGGTAGTAGAAATGGCCATGTCTAAGGTGCCTTGGGGGTATATTGTGCGATGAAAATTTGTATGCTGCGGGAATTGCAGTTATCTAGAATAGAATATCAGTCAATTAAGTATGAACCAGTGTAACACCCACCAACGTAATAACTTTCCACCAAAGTAATAAACCACCAATGTAATTAAAATCGGCACAAAATCAGCACGTTTTAAACGTAATAATCCTGCCAACGTAATAAATTCCCACCAACGTAATAACTGTTGCCTACTGCCAACGTATTAACCCAATTTCCCACCAACGTAATCAATATTACGTTTGCAGGAAGTTATTACGTTGGTGGGAAGGTTAAGTCAGTTTATCAGTTGTGAGGGTTAATAATTGTCACCATCTAAACCATCCCATGACCATAAAACGTTGTACCCCCCCATCCTTTACTTATACCTCAACTTATTATTCATAACCTTTACTAGGAGCCAAGCAAAGCTACATGGACACCCCTTGTGATCTTTTGTTCACTTAAATAAATGTCATAATTGCAGTCTGTGGCAGCCCTAGAACCATATAGTAAATATTTTTGCTGTAGTATATTTATGTAGTATGTAGTATATTTATTGGGACTCTTCATGCAAAGTTGATTTGTCATCCATTGTGTTTTTGCCTTACACATAGTTCAACACCTTTAGTGGGGGCCAAGCAGTTACTGCATAGAATATCACTGTCTATCTACCTTTAGTTATTTTCATCACCTTTTTACTGGGGGCCAAGCAGCCATGCACCCATTGTGTTTCTGCCTTCTCTTACTGGGGGCCAAGCAGTAAAGCTACAGTGTTTCTACTCTTCTGACTTATGTTTTGTTAATAAATCGAGGTGTCCCAATATGGACAAGGCGGAGGCAGAGGCAGAGCAGATCTTCTTGACTTTAAGGAGATAGGTAAATTACCCCCAGAGCTTGAAAGGCTAGATGATGGGACTGGCATAGAAGCCACACTCAGGAACAATGGGACAAAGACCTGCTGATTAAAGTACAACCAAACAAAGCTACAGTGACGGCGCAAGTCATTAAAAACGGTGAAGGAAGCTGTGCCCATGCGCCAATGGTCTGGTACAGTTTACACAGAGCATTTTAGTCCAGGAGGATTTTACCCAACCCAAAACTAATTGCAACAGAAATAATTTTTGAAAATCTAAGTGGTGGAACATTGTCAAAGTTGCCATCATTTGTGCATCTAGGTCAAAGGCCAAACATTTTACTTATGGCAGTTATACTGAACTTATTGTACATTGTGATATGCTAATTTTCCATACAAAGGATGTAACTTGGTAACTTGGTTTGGAGCTCTGAACATTTTCAGATATAAATCCATTATCAAAAACCCTGATGGTCGCTGAGGTAACCAGGGACGCATAGAGTTTTGAAAATACCGAGGTCCAAAAACCAAGGACCCCCCCATAGTGATAAGTGCACTAATGGACATTAAGTAGAGGGTGAAGGGAATGGGGGGTTGGCTATGGCCTCTGGATTTCTTGCCAAGTTACAGGAACATAAAAAAGAACCAATTTTGACCTAAGGCTACATTGTGATTGTTAGAAGACGGAATGCTGAGATGGTTGGAGAATGTGGGTCAGCAAAAGGGCCTTGAATGGCAGGCATTGAAAAGAAGTTGTTACAGTGGTCTTTGAATTGTATTATTATAAGTTTAGTCAAGAGTTTTTCGGATTTTTTTTTCCTTCAATTAATTTCTGTCAACGATTTCCGGGACACTTTGATTCGTTGCCCACCCGCTGCACTGGGCCCCCCAAAAGGAGGTAGGCCGGACACAGTTTTCTGTGAATATCTCCAGTGTAACTTGCTCTATACCAGACCTAATGCAAAACATAAAAAACATATATAGCAGTCACATACCATGAAAATGAATGTTATTAGTTTTACAGTTGAATTGAAAACTCATCTCACACGACTGCTTTTGAAATGTTTTTGTCTTTTCTTTGCAAATTAATCTGAAGCCTCTGCACTGTTACAGCGCCATCGACTGGCCTGGCATATGCACTACAGGGCTTTCTGTTGGTTTCACCTCTTCATGTGGACGCAAGTTTTTTTTTTTTACCAGTGTTATTAAAGGTATGAAAGCAGTAAGAAAAAATATACCCGTTGGTTTCGTGTGGACGTAGCTTAAATGTCTAAGTTGATTTTGTTGTTGGATGTGAACATATACAATGACTAACATAAAAAGAAAAACTCATGTGAAAAGGATGCGGTCATGAGGATATAGCCTAGCCTACAGCTGGAAACAGTGGCTGTGGACATGAAGCCAAATCTTTTCCTGTTATGCAGCACATGTTCCAGCCCGGGTCATTTACCCCCTCCCCCACCTCTCCCCAACATTCAAAATTGTTTATATACTTCAGATTGTTATGTAGCATACAAACAAAATTCAAAAACATTTATATACTTACTTACTTTACTTCAGATTGTTATGTACAGTAGCATAGTCATATTATACATCATTTGAAAGTTTGGACTCTTGGGAATCAACACATGACAATCTATTTCATGTAAAATATGTTAAGTGCTTTACATTGTCAGATTAATCTTACTATGTCTCAATAAAATTCCCCCCCTCCCTCCGCTTTCGGTGCTTCCCTACCTTCTAGCTGCAGTGTATATCCTTAGCAATATGCTAGATATAGCATATTGGGTCTTGAAATACTCACAAGAATCCATAGAAATTGAATATTCATGTCATTTGATGCAATATTAGTTATGCAGATGTATAGTCCACCAATTGAATTGAAATAGAAATTGTAAAGATTTATAATCTTTTGTAATTATTCCATATTTAGTGTAGTCATTCCATACCAGAACCCCTGAAGTATAATCCAAATACAAACATGAAACATCAATGTGTTACCTTTCATTTGAGACCAAGATTATGCTTCTACACAAAGGGGTTCATATCTAGTAAGCATTTGATTGTCAGTATGCATTTTGGATAACCAAAAGTCCTATGGCGAGTTTCCATAGGGCATTTTACAAAACACATGAGCATACCTTGGCAAATAATGGTCTAAAGTAAGTAGTTTTCATTCTATATTGATCTACTTTTGCACACAGCTTCACAGGACTTGATGCTAGGGCTCAATTGTGTTTCTAAGTCATATCAATAAACAATATTCTAGCCTCTGTAACTCTGTTTCAGTACATCACAAAGTTTTTCTGATTGTTTTCCAAGAAACAACAGTGTCTCAGCTTTCCAAGAGGTCATTTGATTATAGGCCAAAGTATGTAGGAGCAATGATCTCCTAAGTAGATGATGTGCAATGTTGGGCACGAAACTAAAAATGGTGGGAAGTTAATCTAATCATTTTTTAACCTTCCCACCAACGTAATAACTTCCTGCAAATGTAATAATTATTACGTTGGTGGGAAATTGGGTTATTACATTGGCAGTAGGCAATAGTTATTACATTGGTGGGAAATTATTACGTTGGCAGGATTATTATGTTTAAAACGTGCTGATTTTTTGCCGATTTTTATTACGTTGGTGGAAAGTTATTATGTTGGTGGGTGTTACAAACCAGTCAATCAATAGCCACCCAATCGAGCAGGAGAAACACACAAAGGTCCACCATATTTAAAGAGGAAGAAATTTAAGAGAAAAACATCAATCCCTGTCATCAAAATGACATGCTAGACATGTGTGGACATAAACCTGCTTTCAAGTGTGTTATTAAGCATCTTGCTCTCTCATGCGTGTCTTCCTCTCCTGGTGCTACTTAGCTTGTTTTTATAATAGGGGAGAATTGATGTTGGAGATGGGAGTGTCTCAGAACATCTAAAATCGCCTAAAAACTATATTTCAGAAAACTATTGCTTGGAATTGTTGTGCTGCAGCAACAACAACCACTTGCATTTAACCTGTTGAGGAATGAATTCTTTTCCTGACTCCTTCTAGAATTCTGCGCAAACGTTATACGTTTATACGCTATAGTTTCAGTGTTCTGTAGATAGGATAAATCCCCGAGGGCAATTGTTGCATCATAGTGCGAAACTCTCGGATTGTGAACATTCGAATTTTGTAAACGTACTCCTCAACAGATTAATGTTTGGGTGTGGATGTAACACATACAAAAGTGGTAGTGTGGATGGAGAACACTTAGACATAAAATCTGTGTTTTCAAATTCACTGTGTGTGTGTGTGTGTGTGTGAGAGAGAGAGAGAGAGAGAGAGAGAGAGATGAGTGTCAGCTGGACCCAACTAATGCTTTTCTTTTGAAAATGGCCTCTTTAATATCAAATGTTTTGGTGAGTCACTTTCATTGAGCTACAGTAGTATAAATTTTATCTTCCCCTCTCATTCTCTCTCTCGATCTCACTTGCCTTGTTTTATGACTCACTTCTTTACTCAGTTTCCATTTTGTCTCTAAAGATGACTCACATTTTCTACATCAATCTTGCTTTTTAAAAAGGTTGTTCTCCAGTAGAACTTAATGTCTTTTAAGTTATGACACACACATTTTTGCAAATGGAAATGTTGGAAGGACAATGAATCAACCCCAAACATTCAGGATAGACAAAAAGTAAAAGCTTTAAAGCAATTGGAACACAGTTCACTTAAACACACACACACCCACACACACATACACACACACACACACACACACACACACACACACACACACATTTCAGCTATAAAAGAAATCAACACATAACTAATTTCGTAAGTGGAGCTGGCAGGGGTCTAGACATCTTTGGAGTATCAAATGTCAAGTTCATTTTCCAACACACACACACACACACACACACAGCGAGAGAAGCACCAGATGAAGTCCTCACATTAGAATGTCACACCCAGTTACTGCTCCCGAATTCACCAGGAGCGTTTATTCGATAAGCCACAGGCAATTACAGAAGCCTCTGTGATAAGACCCTAGCTCAGCAAGGGTTGAGTCAGGGCTGCTGGTCCATGGGGTGGTTCCTAAGATAGTCCTTTTTTTTTTTTTTGGGGGGGGGGATTGGGGTCCAAGCTTTGAATAATTAACGCAGGTGCCATGGTTTAAAAAAAAAAGAAGACGAATCTGCCAGGTTGGGAACCTCAGTCTGTTGACGTCTGAGGGTGTTTCGTCTTTGAAGGGCTCGGCATCTGTGCCATTGGCCGATAAGGAAGGAATTAAAAAAGAACACTTCTGCGTGTAGGCGTTTCTGAACTTTTACTGTTGCGCTTGGCAGCATAGAAAAAGTGATTAAGTGAGATTAAGAGGCCAGTTATCAGATGAGACGAAAGGGCACTTGGGGAGTCCATGGAGCTAATCACAGGGCTCAGCCACTCAGCATTGCGCTTAAGCAGAAGCAGGTGTCCATCTTCTGTACGCAATCAGGTGGTCAAAGTTGCCAAAGAAATTCAACTATTTTATGAGTCTAAGATCGGGTTTAGACCAAACATTGTAGTTAGTGTCTGTTTTGTAGTGTCCTTATAAAAGTTGGGTGTATAATTTGTTCTCCATTGTGTGTGTGTGTGTGTGTGTGTTTGTGTAGCATACCGTTTGTAGTTCATTAAAAATGTATTTCAACCCATAATAGAAAGTTTACCAGAGCCACCAGAAGAATCGGTCTCATCTTCCTGAAATCTATTTTGATGGACAGAGCCAAGACCAGTAGTCCTAAACACATGCACAAATTATTGCTTTTAATATCGACCTGATGCAGGGATGCACAGGGAATGCAGGGATGATATATCTGTAGAGATGTCCGATAATATCGGCCCACCGATATTATCGGCCCGATATTAGCATAAAAATGTAATATCTGTTAATATCGTTATCGGATTTTTTTTGCCTTAAAACCGATAAAATAATGCTTGCGTTACACCCAAATAGTGCCTATGCGCTCCTGAAGCGTTTACCGGCGCACAGATGATGACCTCATCAAGCTGCGTCTTGAAGCATACAAACAAGCGTGGATGGCTGCAGTAACAAACTTGCTCGCTTTGTTTCAACATTATGTCTGTGGTTTGGAATTGGCCATGGCCGTCGTAGCCCCTTGCGTTGGCCGTGACGCCCCTTTGAAAATCAGAGGTTTACAGGCCACGGTGGCCTTGGTGCCACCTTCTTTAAATATTCTGCTTTGCGTCCTACTTATAGCGATATATATTTAGCCTATGGCCTATGGCCAAATTACGCAGTGGAGAAAGTGACAGCGCAAGAAAGTGCGTCCAAATTCACCCATTCTTCTCAGTTGAACTACTCGCGAAGTAGCCTACTCATCACACAGACATCACAAGTATCACATGAAAGAGCTTTTTCTCAGCTTTTAAACGATGTTAGCCGCTAATTGCTGTGGTGAACGGTTCGCGAGAAAAGTAAATAATATCATTCAATTTAATCATAAATTCTACTGAAGGTTTTGCGTCCATCTCCCTACCCATTCATCTCGGTGGAATACTTCAGAACCCTTCGTTTAACATATGACAAACCATATATCAGAATAAACAGCAGACCTTACCGAACAGAAAGGTGTAAATCAGTCCCCTGTACAGTTAGCCGTTCTAGACTAATCCCGTTTTGAATTTGCAGTAAATTTCAACATACATGGATGTCTCCAAATTTGGGATTTAAGTTTTACACTGTGTTTAAATTGTTCCACATTATTTCATAACGGGCCAAATACAAAACAAATATTACAAATGTCGCCTAGATATCGGTAAATCAGAGGACAGCTGACTATAAGAGTTTGTGAAAGTAGCCTTAATGATCACAAAATGCTAAGCATGCATCTAGGCTATTTGAGTTTCTTAAAGCTGAGCTGTGCTTAAATTGTTCAATACATGATTTCATAACAGGCCAAATATAAAATAAATGTTAAATATAGCCTAGATATCTGAAAATATTAGATGATCAGATGATTTACAGTTATATGTAATATGTCATGTTTTATGTTTTTGTAATGTTTCATACAGTGATGCAGGTCTACTGCAGTGAATACAACTTTGATCATTTTTATAGCCTACTACTGTATAGTTAACTTTGGCCTTGGTGCCCTGACATGTGGCCTTTGTGCCCCCCACCAAATATGCCCAACTGAAGGCCAAGTGGCCTTGCCCCTAAAATGGTGAAATTCCAAGCCTGATTGTGGGTATGGCAATTAACACAGAAAAAGGGTAGCCTGTCATACACTATGCCTGTTATTTTAGTTGGCTTTACATTCTGCTATGTTGCACATAGTTGTTCAGCTACAATGTTTTATCATTTGTGAAGAAGTCAAATTTGCCCTATTTGTTGTGGGCATTGTCAAGATTATCTCAGGGAGAGTGTAATCCAAACTGTTGTTTGAGACAATAAAAAAAAAATTCAAGAATGCATCCAGTGGGGCATCACAATAACATTAAGCATGTTTTGTTAATTCCACAACAGGAGATATGTGATGTTACCTAAATTAGTTTTGAGGAAAAATAACCCATATATCGACATCGGTATCGGCTGATATCGGAATCGAAATTTGAGAGTTGGACAATATCGGCATATCGGATATCGGCAAAAAAGCCAATATCGGACATCCCTATATATCTGCACTGCTCTCTCTCTCTCTTTCTCTCTCTCTATATATATCTGTCTTTCTGACTCTCTGCATCCCCCCTTTCCCCTGACTTTTCCCCTCATAATCTCCCCTCTTCGTCACCCTCTCACTCTTTCTTTGTCACGTCTGCATTTTATTTTCTCCTATACTCATTCTTAACGTCTCTCTCTCTCTCTCTCTCTCTCTCTCTCTCTCTCTCTCTCTCTCTCTCTCTCTCTCTCTCTGCTCTTCTTTCACGTTCACACTGTGTTCTATTTCGCCCCTCCAACGCTGAATCATATTTTCTCCAGCCCTCCCCACCTTAAAAAAGCCAATTAAAAAATGCATTGTCTTCTTTGTTTCTGCCACTGGCATCCTCCTGTCCAAATAGTCTGGGAAGGCACTGGAGTGTGAAATTGGCTTGCAAACTGTATATGTGTGTGTGTGTGTGTGTGAGTGTGTGTGTGTGATGTGTGTGTATGTGTGTGTGTGTGTGTGAGAGAGAGAGTGTGAGAGTGAGTGAGTGAATGTCTGTGTGCGTGTGTGCGTGTGTGTGTGTGTGTGTGTGTGTGTGAGATGACTGGGATGAGCCAATGTTTGTTTTATGTATTCACATCGAGCACATATTTGTTTGCACACTTGCCAGCCACAATCAATTAGCATGACTACTGTCCAACTGCTCACCACTGTTCATATTCATGTTTTTTTCTTCAGAATTTCTTCATTTTTTTTATCAACCATCATAATGTATCAACCACTGATGTCGGAATTTTAAGAACGGAAATTATTTGGTCATGTTTTAATTGTGTATGGTTGTTTTTGGTTTAGGGTAATTGTTTATTTACTGCAAAATAATCTAATGCCTATCCAAATCAGTGCTGGGCAATCTTTCTGTTTTCCCTTCAGGCACATTAGACCTGTTTAATGTTCAATGTGTGTGTGTGTGTGTGTGTGTGTGTGTGTGTGTGTGTGTGTGTGTGTGTGTGTGTGTGTGTGTGTGTGTGTGTGTGTGTGTGTATACATGTGTGTGTGTGTGTGTGTGTGAGATTCACATTCACAAACACAGCATGCATGCAGACACACACAGACCAACACACACACACACACACACACACATGTGTGTGTGTATGTATGTATGTACTTACATCCTTACTTTCACTTACACACCTTTCTACAGTTCATCCAGCCGTTCTCGGAGTCTGGATAGCTCCAGCCTAGCATAGATCATTGAATTGGATAAGACCATTAGCATCTCACCTGCTAGTTCAATGTCAAATCAGCCTAGAAAATCGCCATGTTTTATTTTCCATTAGTCTTATTACACTTTCTAACTTCGGTGGACCAACGTGATATTAAACCCTATGGATTAAGAATGGGATGTAACTTAAGTTCATACAGTATGTGAGTCAAGGCAGGTGACCCAATACTGGCAATATACTGTGTGTATGAGAAGTTCAGATGCAAAACCATCTAAACGCCACCTCTGTCACCTCTGGTGAGTAAATGTTCTCCACACATAGTATACGTTAACAGGGATGGATTACTGCACGGGCCTACCAGGCCCAGGGGCCCAAGGGGTCAGGGGGCCCTGAAGCCCAAGCCTTTGCATGGAATCATTGCCTCAATATCAACAAATCAGGATGTAGGCTATGAATCTGATTGAATTTAGTATTAGCCATCCCCAAAATGCACCAGAATACAGGAAATCACATCAGACAAATTGATGTGATATACGACAATTAGTGGGGGGCCCTTAATACATCTGGGCCCAGGGGCCCGAAAGTTCATAATCCGCCCATGTACGTTAATCAAATAATTTTGCTTCAAAACCTGCTAAATACCACTCTCTTCCTGGTCTGAAATATCCATTTGTAGGCAAAAACCTATAGGAGACTATTAAAAATGTGGCCAGACGGACTTAGAGGGTTTTGCATCTGAACTCTTTGTATGTACTTACATACTTACTTTCTTATTTACTTACATATTTCTTTTCCCTTTAAGGAACACCACTTCGATGTTATGTGTATGTCTATGTATGTACTTACATCCTTACTTTATTGTTTACTTACATACAGTACTTGTTTTCCCATTAAGGAGCACCACTTTGTTTTCTTCTTAAAATTCTGCTCAAAAACTGTTTGCATAAGTGTTTGTGTATTCAAGCTTCTCAGAGCTAATTGGAATTTCCCATTTCGTCATTTGCATTGCACTGATAGTGATTCCAGAGGGGGAGGAGAGCTGTGTTTTGCATGCCTCATCCAAGCACATGATTAATTCCAAAAAATAAAAAGTTAAAGTTTTCTTTTGGGTAAAATGCAACCGTTTAATACAGTATCTGGGAGGCTAATGCAGGAATCCTCATGGATATGCTAAAACTGCCGGTCACTGTTGTTACTTTTAATAACAGAAAGTTAAAATACATAAATCACATGCAAGATCAGAAAGGAAAGGAAAGGAAAGAAAAAGAAAATGTCCAATACAAGTATTTCTGCCAATGCCATTCTGCCAGTCTAATTTGATAGGAACTTGATCCTATATTTGCAAACTCTTTGTGGTTAGAGAAGAGAGCTTATTGGTATTGTCCCAGCTGGTGTTTCCAATGTAGACTGACATTGATTGCCAGCATAGTGAACCTACCAGGTAACATGTAGGTAATAATTGCCAGTGGTGGGGAGTAACTACTTATGTAATGGAATTACGTAATTTAATTACAAAATAAACGTACACATTTTAAATAGGGTAACTTGTAATCATAATCTATTACATTTCCAAAGTAACCTTCCCAACAATGGTAATTGCTAACTCGTATCTTATCACACTTATCACATAGTTTGAAACAGCATAATGCACAACTTCTCCAGCAGAGGGGGAAATTTAGCTAATCCTACCAAGGGGGGCTTTGAAGCACAATCTGATTCTGATTTATTGGGCTGTTGGGCACTACAGCTAATACACAAGTGTGGTCACCGTTATGTTTTGTTTTTATTTGCATAAACACTGTCATGCAGGATATACACAGTGCTGCTAATAGACGGAAAATAACTATATCCCCATAAAGAGACAGATGAGGAAGGTGTGACCAATCTTATTTACTTTCCTCTATTTACTCTTCTGGTAGATCTCAACACAACGAAGAGGAGAAATGCTAGTAGAGGTATCAAAAGACAACAAAGTGTGGTTGAATCGATTGTTATCATTGTACCCTCATTATGCAGTGTGGTCTTGTGTTTTCTTTATACCGATGGATCAACTCAGGAAAATTACTTTAAATATTTATGGATTTTTTTTTATGTCTGTGGGCAATCAGTCAGGCCTTCAACACATTAATTCCCTCACATTTTTTACCAACCAAGTCTCAGTGGATTGGAATGATGAAAATATCAACAATCAAACAGAAAGCAGAAAAAGCCTCTTCTTCCAGAGGAGTCCAACTTTCAACAGCCCGGGTGCAGTCAGCTGATTTGATCGGTGCGATAGGCTACACATCTGCATTCTCAGTGGGCCAACGGTATGTCACCCCGGCACGATGATGAATGTGTTGTAACCAAATGATGTATGCCTACAGATCGCCGGGTTGAATTCCTGTCCCCTTTTCAAGACTAATGGATTCTCTCACATCTCCCTGCACTTATGCAAAGATCATTCAGGGACGTCGTCGACTGCTCCGCTTCTGCAAAGTCGCACCGGCATGATGAATGTATCGAAGTGGAATAATCAACTTGGGGCCCAGAGTTTGTCATGAGGCCCAGACAAACGGCTTTTGCTAAGCAGGGGAAAAGAGAAACGAATGGCGATTGTCGTTTGCAAGAATTCACCACAATCCTGCAAGGTCAGATCCTCTTGATCCTGAGGCAGTATATCATCATATAATACTACAAAACATCATGCTGTTTTAGCCTTGATTGACATTAGTTTAACAGTTTCCATTCCAAAGGGTAATGCTGTGCAGAGTGTGTGCCCTTACTCAGCACCAGAGTAAGGGTATGGTGGAGTGGTGAACTGAGTTGGATACTCAAACCGGATGCTGCGTGTCCCTGTTGCTTTGGTTAAAAGTGCCTGGAGAATCCACTTTACTTAACTTTAACTCACCAAGCTACTGATTAAATTAGTGGGGAAATTAGTGGGTGCTAGCTTTGTTGCTAGCACACTCACCTCCCAAGTTAAAGGCTACAGATCTGAGAACAGTGTTCATATTATATTTAGTCTTATCTAAGTCTAGCAGTAAAACAGAAAACTCCAGACTTCAAGGATCTTATGATATGCCGATATGGCTCAAATGTATTGTTATGGAGGATTGATGTAAGAATTTGAAGAGAATAACATTGAGCTTTGATGACAATTGCAACCATGTAGTGTGATAAAATATTGCATGGTAAAATATTTCCACGCATAAATCCATGAAACAATGTTTCATCAAAGACACAATATTTTGTAGTTAAGCACAATGCTTTTCTGCATACAAAACAAATGTGTTAGGTCCCCACAAAAAAGCTACCCCTCGACTACTTTACGATGCAAATTCTCAACCTAAATAAAAGTGGTCTTTAAAAAAATAAAAAACAATAGATAATAAAATAACGGAATGGACGGCATCAACAGGCAAAAGTCAGTGGCGAGAAAAGTTTTCGCAGCAGTAAAAGGAAGCCGCGGGGAGAGAGAGGGAGAGCGAGCAGCGTCTGCTTTTTAAGCTAATCACAAACCCAAGGGGGACAAATGAGGCCATTATCTTCTTTTAAGCATCTGTGCTCATTAGCAGGGCAAATACATAATTACTGTCCTCCTAATGAATGTGTCATTCTCGCTTGGTGCCGGATGTACAAAGCATCCGATTCACTCTCCCAGTAACCATGGCACACACATGCACAAACACACACACACACACACACACACACACACACACACACACTTGCAAACAAATATACATGTGAATGTCCCTCGATTGAATGCTTGGATGATGTAGAGCCGGTAATGATGTAATTACTCCTTGTAGAAAATAAAAATAATTTTAAAAAAAACATGTCGACAGCAGTCCTTTTCAATGTCCATGCGGCTCTTATTTCCAACCACAGGAGGTGGTTAGAGAAACTTGTGTGAACACTTTTGTTAAATGTAGGGTTGAGAGGTACAGTATGGTCTAAATTTTATATCATGGTATAATTTGAAGCATTGAGGTTGACATATATCACAGCATATTTGGTTCAAAGCCACAAGTTCACAACATGCCACTCTTCACATCACAGGCTACTCTTTACCGAAGACTACAAAAGGGCAAAAGTCTTGCTGGTTGAGGTTTGTAACACTGTTACTGAAACGGAGTCAGGAAGGAAACAGGATACAGATGTCACAGGCATTTAGAACACCCCTTTCTCTTGTCACAGACACCTCTAGAACACCCCTTTCTCCTGTCACAGACACCTCTAGAACACCCCTTTCTCCTGTCACAGACACCTCTAGAACACCCCTTTCTCCTGTCACAGACACCTCTAGATCATCCCTTTCTCCTGTCAGATACAACTAGAACACCCCTTTCTCCTCCACCTCTAGAACACACAAGAGTTTCTCTTTATTAATGATGAAAGCCATTCCTCATTGTGGCTTTGAACTTCACTCTAACTTGAAAAAAAAAATAGTTTACTGTTTGTGGATGTCTGGAAGGGGGTAGTGTAGGCTACTTTGTGGACCCTTTATGTTTCTTGCATTAACTGAACAAGAAATATAATGTAAAGCTGTCTGTATCTGTTGACAGTCACTGATAACGTTCTCCAATGCTGTAAGCTGGTGTCACAGTCCATGTTGTGTGCAATGGCTGGTGTAAACAGTGCATGCCCTCATCATGTCCACATGTCTTCCCTGCTCTTGCCCTTCATCTCCACATTTTAATTTTGTTCTCTTTCTTACGCATATCTCTAAAACCTTGAAAATGCTTTATTTGTATGTCTCATTATCTGAGTGTGTGTGTGTGTGTGTGTGTGTGAGAGAGAGAGAGAGATTCACATTCACAAACACAGCATGCATGCAGAAAATCACAGACACACACACACACACACACACACACACATACACATACTCTTAGGTATGTATCAGTGCAGCTGTCCATCCTCATGTATAACCCCCCTTTTGGCTTCATTAAATCACTCTTTCTATCAATAATGCAATGTGAGGGATGGTGGCCTGTGCCAATCAAATAATGCCTCTTGATGTAGGTTCTCATCTAGAGGGGGGGTGTCACAACTGTCTTTGAGTGTTAAAAAGCCTTTTAGTGAACAGAGTGAACAGTGAGACTGAAGACCCCTATTGTCTTCTGATACAATAGGCCTCAGGCCTCATTCATTTATAATGGACCACGCAAGGAGCTTTGGGAGTACCCTGTCAGGAAGTCTGACCAGATCATCCAGGCCTTGATCAGGCTCTCCCGTCTTTTTTGATTAATAGCAGAAAAAAAACAACTCTCTAACAGCACCGGGCGTGCAACAGAAATGTGCAACAATTAGCTTCCATTATAATCAATGACACTGTAAAGCTATTTTTATTGAAAGGAACACTTCAGTTGTGGGCCCAGAGTACCCCGGCTTTAAGAAGCCTGATAGCTCAGGTAAGTTATAATTACACTTACTCAGGTAAGTGTTAATTTCAAAGTTGTTCAGTAACTTGTCAACTTTGATAACTTTTCCACTGTCAAAACTTTGAAAAATCAGATGAGATAGAATCGATCCCTTGGATACATCCTTCCACATCATCAAAACATCTAAAGGGAGGATAGAAAAGCAAAAGAGTATTTAATTACCTGAGGCGTCTTTTTCACACCTAGAGTTTTCTCTCGAGGCTGTAACATTTACCAACTTGTAGAAGCCTGAGAGCAAAGCCAATGCCTGACTAAATCTTTAAGCCTCTTGTCACCCAGGGATGCCTCTTGACAGCTGCAGGCTTAGTGACACACCTCAATCAGGGCTAGATCCATTTCATTCAGCTGCTCTCATGTTGTCACAGGAGTAAAAAAAATAATAATAATAGCACTATAACACTAGCACTCTACTCCCTTGCTTCAACACTAGAACTCCCCTGCTTCAAAATAATGTGACAAATTCACCACAAAGCTTTGATGACTGTTTATATGCCAAATCTCTAAGAAAAAATAAAAGATAAAAAAAATAAGAAAACCCGCCTCATCCCCTTGAGACAGAGTATTTTGGGATTGGGAACCTTGATTTATGTTTATGTATGCAGGTTACTCGTAAATATGTGTTCACACCTTGCTTGTGTCCTATCCTGGTACTGTTTATGTGAAGCAAATTTTATTGGCACTCACAGTACACATATACTGTATTCTTACAGACACACACACACACACACACACACACACCACACACACAGATCATTGTGTGTTACCAGACCTCGTCAGATTCCAGGACCTGTTTATATTCGGCATGAATCAGAGAACAGGGCCTTCACATCACGTCTGCAATGCCAGACAGACACATTAGCTCCACACGGTTCTGTGGTATAGATTTTTCCTTTTAGGATAATGAGGTGAAGAGGACCGGGGGTGTGGTAGGAGGGTGGGAGTGGGGAAAGCTTTGTTCCAAAATATGCCAATGAGCCAAGACCCAGTTTAAGAAGCTTTAAGCATTTAGCATGCCCATAGGACAAACGCGCTTGGGCAAAGCATGTCATTCCAATCAGGCAATATTGTTTTTCAATTTGAATCCCTGCCTAAATGAGGTATTATAGTGCATCTTCAGGAGGCTAAGAGAGAGAGAGAGAGAGAGAGAGAGAGAGAGAGAGTGTGTGTGTGTGTGTGTGTGTGTAGAGGGTGGGGGGATACAAGTGTGATTTGCTGTTGTTGTTTGCTATGTTTAGTGTTTTTGCTCTTAATCACATTGAACCATGCTCGCAGAATAATGAAATGAATGGGCTGTCTAATTTTAACAGCTTTCATTTCACATTTATTTCCACCACAGGCTCATTCTTAGACGGCACTGGAAGGTGTTTTTCTTCCCATTCTCCTTCTCTCTCTCTCTCTCTCTGTCTCTCTCTCTCACTCTCTCTCTCTTTCTGTCTTTGGGTTTGTATTGTGATGTGAAATCCCTTGGCTGCCGTGTAATATTTCAAGCAAATGGATCTCAGCAAATACAGACATTATTTGACTATTAGTTTTCTTTTGCTTATGTGCCTTGCTGTTCCTGCTCTGCCAAAGGGATAAGAAACCCCTTCATCAGCTTCAGAGCAGAATGGATTGATGGTCAGGCCTCTGAAAAGACTCACGGCATACATAATGGAAACATGCGGTCAGCAGTTCTCAAACACTGGACCGTTAGGTACTGTGAATGGTATTCAGTGGCTGTCATAATTCTTTATTCCCCTTTGCACAATTGCCTGTATCTATCAAAGTGGTGGATCTGCAAAGGATGCATGCATGCCAAGCATTTTTTTAGAAAATGGCTTTTACTTACAACCATTCATTTTTTAAGGCAGTGCTGGTTGGTGGGGGGTGGGGGGGGGGGCTTATTTGTTCAGTATGCTGTATGTGTTGAGAAGAGAAGGCCTCCATGACGTTAATGGTAAATCATGCATGATTCATGCGTTCATTATACAAATCTCTCAAAAAGGGAGAGAAGAGCTCTGCTCAAAAGAGAAGAGAAATCTTTGCCTGCAAACAAAATGATGCATACCTTCAAAGAATATTGTTTTTTTGTTTCCGATGGATCTCTGAAGGTTTGACAACCCTGACAACACACACACACACACACAGACACACAGACACACACACACACACACACACACACACACACACACACACACACACCAACCCCTCAGTTAACCCTGACTATCAGAGGGAAAGAAAAGAGCAACTTTCCACTGAACTTTTCATGAACTGCGAAGCGAGCCTGCCAAAGCGTGCACTCCTCTATGTGTGACTGTGAGATCCACCGACTTTCTTATTTCTTTCGCTTTATCCGAGCCGTGAACGACTTCTTAAGCTGAAGTCGCTAACAAGAGCCGCCCGCCACGGTGGAACGCAACTCGGCTTCTCCACACATCATGTGGGATTTTTTTTTTTTTTTTTTGGAAGTTTTGAAATGCAGCATTTCGGTCTTGAACCATCGGCAGCATCCCTCGGTTGTACCCAGAGCCCTTTCAAGCATGTCGCTTGTCACTGGCTGTGCGTTGCCGGCTGAATTGATTGCAAGTAACCCCACTGCGACCATGCGGCGAGAGTAATGCAAAGCAGACATTTTTTTTTTTCTCTGTTTCCCTCTTGCTGACTTTGCTGACTGGTTAAGCTGGAAGCCATTTAAAAAAAAAAAAAAACAGTCCGAAAGAAGAAACCCATGTTTTTACAACAGCAAGGAGTCCCTGTTTGAGGAGTGTGTCAAGCACAAATTAACTTATTTTTTCATCTTTTGATTCTGAGACCCCACCATGAATGCAATGTTTCCATAGTGGGAACCCTCGCTTAAAGTCCTTTCATGAATGTGATATTTCCATTGTATGTAACCAGGTTTAATGTTTACATGTTCACAGTGTTATGAGACCCTCAAACATGGCATATCATCATTTGTATTCTAAAAGAGCAGACCTCACAATAAGTATAGTATAAGTAACTATATATACTCTTTTGATCCCTGCATTTATCCCAATCCGTGAATTAGTGAAACACACTCACAACACAGTGAACACACAGTGAGGTGAAGCACACACTAATCCCGACGCAGTGAGCTGCCTCTAAAAATATTGGCCAATCAGAGCGGAGACAATTATTTATATATGTTTAAATATCAATACATAACATAAAGGTAGTCAGTAAGTCAAAAAAACTTGCTTACTTCAAAAGTACCTAAGGAAATATATGACATGGTTCCCCAAGTGATAACATTACATCCTGACAATGGACATTTACAGTTAAATGGGCAATAAAATTATAACAATCCACATTGGCTGCTGAATTTAAGATCCACAATTTTAGTGTGTAGTTCCACTCCCCATGTGGAGATTGGCCAGTGGTCTCTTGTTTTACCTTCATCTTCCCACACCCTGTGTGTGTGTGTACACATACTTGGCATGTCTACCAGTAGGGGGCAGTGTGAGCCTGCTGAGGGCTCTCCTTCATTATGAACCATTCGGGCAAGAACAAAGGAAAAGGGTGTAGCACTGGAGAGATGCAGGTGACCAGAAGGACCGCAAGCTCTCTTTGAGGTGGTCAGCACCACAATGTCCTCCAAAAACAAACAAACAAACAAACAAACAAAAAACATTATCAACAGCAAAATTGTAATAGCAGAATATTCCACACTGCAGTAGGCCACCCTGGAGAATCAGATTTTAGCTTCTGACTATGGGCCAACCATGGGCCGCATCCAGGCCACAACCATACCAGGAATCATTAATTAATTAATTAATTCATTCATTCATTCAATCTGGAGTGTATGACAGAGTCCAATCACTCACTCTCTCCTTTCCCACCTCTATCATCTGTGGATATGACACTGCATAGACAATGTGAGATGTCATTTTATGAATACAGTTTATAACGTTTAGACTTACGGCTCTTTCTTTGTTTTTTTAACTGATGTAACCAACCAAGTTAGTTTTTGTGTAATTTCCTGAGCTGTGAGGCAACAGGCAGTCCATTAGAAATGATTGTTGATGTTTTCTTTAAAGAGACAGAGGAATTCTAAGTACAAAAGCAAGCATGTCAACACTCTAGTTCCTTTATAGAAATTTCTTACCACAGAGACTCAATGGATTGGCTAGGTCATATAAAAAGGTTTGTGTCCACATACTCTGTGTACAAGGGCATGTAGAAGTCAGGGCTCAGACACAAATACATGGCAGTTTGGTGACACATTGTGATGCTGTCTCTTAGAGGCCATGCTGTTCTAAAATAGAAAGTTCCAGAATAGAATGCCCTTTCTACTTGTTCCACTGTTTTTGGTCAAGGAATGAGTATCACTTTACTGATCGACTAAATCAAAGTTTCAATGTGACGGCCTTGCCATTGATAAGCAATATTTGTGGTATTTTCCCGGATTATACCTTGGATTAGTTTGATGTTGACCTTTAACTACCTTGAATCACACTAGGTGTATATGTTTCACAGCCAATCATTGCCACTTGTGACAAGGGAGGTCATGTCCACAAAGGTGTATCGTCCATCTTCAGACACCTAGTTCTTACTCTCTCGCTCTCTGGTCTAGCTCTCACTTTGGTCTTCAAGTGGACTCTGCAGACTGTTTGAAACCTTAAACAGTAATGTTAACAAGGGGCGAGGCAACACCCAATGAACGGTATTAGAATACACAAATAACAAGCCTCATAGCTATAGCTATAAACCAGAAATGAACTGTGATGAATGTAACAGAATGCAATTAAAGCATTAGCATTTAGCTTCCGCCGCAGGCTACTGGTTTGTTGTAATTATTCATCTTAAGTAAAGAAAGCCATTAATATGGAATGAGTATTGAGTAGCGCATTGAACAGTGCCATAACAGTGAGGTTATCTATTACCTGCCCATTACACATGTAATTGGTCTCAATCATGGCCACATTATTTTAATTAGGCCAAAATGAACGGTCTACCACTCAGGGGCGGAGCCAGACATTTGAAACATTGGGGGCTTAGCCCAGTGTCACACACAGGAAGGCTAAGGGGATCCGGGGGTACCCCCCCAGCAGAACATTTTGAAAAATAACCCCATAAATAATGACTTCTAGTGAATTCTGTGTAAACTAATGGACACATTAAGCGCTTTCAGACATACGTGTAAGACCGGAGGTTCTGCCGATGTTAAACGGTGGGGCCGTATATCTGAACGACATAACCGGTCATATGGAAGTCCGAATTCACCCGGTGTTTATACTACTCTCCCCCTAGTATTTCCTCCGGACATTATGTAAATGTGCTGTGTCTGAACGAGAAGTAGAACATGCGGTTAAAATCACACCTAGTGAGAGGGCGTGTTGGTGACGTTTCTTTCGTGCGTCCATGAGGTTAGATCTGACTTAAATGCCAGCGTTATGATGGAGTGGCATAGTGCTGTCCAGAAAATCTCCGACCTGGAAAGATGCAGACATCACGGAGCTACTGTCCATGAGGGCATACAACATTTTGATAGAACACATGAAGGGAATGGCACGTTGTAGCCTACAACTGCATGGCAAGGCCAAACGAATTCAAAAGACTGAATCATAAGCAGAAGGCGCTGAAAAGGCAGTAGCCTACAGCGACGTCGTTGACGACAATAACAGGAGTATTTAATAAATTGTTAGCCAACACGGTTTTCTGTTCATTGATAGCCTTAGGCAGAATTAGGCTACAGAAAAGAATACAGGATTTTTTTTCTCTCCCGGCAGTAAAGACAGTAGATTCGTGTTTAAAATCTAAATGAAAACTAAAGGTAGGCTATAGGCTATGCATATGACCATCCAGAGGAGGCTGGTTGATCTGTCAAGAATGATGAAGATCGTAAGATACAGATGGTTTTATTGTTGCTGTCATTATTACCACAAACACGAATTGACAACGAAACCATGGCGATCGTTGGTTATATCTTGCCTGCTTATTAGGCCATGCACAGCCCTGTCAGAACTCTGTGTAGCATGCATAGCCTACTGGCAGTTTTCATAGACCATCACCAACTAGTTCGCACTTTGGATATATCGTTGGATTGTGAAAAGCCCAATTTCGAATAACTACAGTACAACAGATGAGGTAAGATGCATCTTTTGCAATTAGAATTTCGTGTTGGTGAGACCTGTTGCCTATCAGTAGACATGTCATCTCGAGTTCCACGACAGCTTAGCTAGTGCCACCGAAATATGACACTGAAATCCTTTCACTATTGGAGTCGCTCAGATAGAAACAGCTGTAACGTGGTTAGGACACTTTTACTGTGGAGTGGAGACGCCATAAGTTAGGTGTGGTTTTGACAATCAGAAAAGCAATATACTGAAATAGTTTAATGATGTAAAGTCAAGTGGTCTGGTGTGTGTGCGCGCAGTTTTTATTGGAGTGGCAAGGGCATTATAAAACTTCTCGCTCTTAGGCCTACTCATACACCGCGCTGAAATGGCGTAGCTGTCTAAATTCAAATCATATCATGCTAGGGGAGAAATAAACCATGAAAAAACTTCACTGTTATGTTAGTATTTTGTTTGTTGCTTAAAAACATTGTATGATGGCCTTGAAGTCTTGAGTTAGCCTACTGAATTGGCTGGTAGCCTACCATAAAGTGTGTGCATGCTCTCTCTCTCCAACGCAAACCAGACTCTGGTACATAACGTTGAAAACAGATAAATGTGTTTATTCGAAGCACACATACAAATAGGCCTACTGTATGTGCGCACTTACGTGACTATCCTACTTCAAGTATTAGCCTACGCACAATAGATTTCTCTTCTTTAGCCTATAATGCATAGGCTATTAAACAAAAAGCAGCTGTGACAGGCAGCGGCCGCATATATTCTGCGTCTTATCTCGCAGCTTGTGAACTCTACAGCGCTTATAGAAAGCGCTTTTAGATATAACCTCCGGAGTACATGCGGAGGTTTGTCAAACGGAGGTCCTACCCTTCGGATGATTCAGATATGATGCTAACCTGCGGACCTAATACTGACCTTATACGGACGTATGTGTGAACGACATACACGCACATTACAGAATCTCCGTGTGGTTGTCGAGTGAGGGGTGGGGGCTTGTAGAGTTCACAAGCTGCGAGATATGACGCAGAATATATGCGGCCGCTGCCTGTCACAGCTGCTTTTTGTTTAAAAAGTGTAGCCTATGCATTTTAGGCTAAAGAAGAGAAATCTATTGTGCGTAGGCTAATACTTGAAGTAGGATAGTCACGTAAGTGCGCACATACAGTATTTGTATGTGTGCTTCGAATAAACACATTTATCTGTTTTCAACGTTATGTACCAGAATCTGGTTTGCGTTGGAGAGAGAGAGCATGCACACACTTTATGGTAGGCTACCAGCCAATTCAGTAGGCTAACTCAAGACTTCAAGGCCATCATACAATGTTTTTAAGCAACAAACAAAATACTAACATAACAGTGAAGTTTTTTCATGGTTTATTTCTCCCCTAGCATGATATGATTTGAATTTAGACAGCTACGCCATTTCAGCGCGGTGTATGAGTAGGCCTAAGAGCGAGAAGTTTTATAATGCCCTTGCCACTCCGACTCATCAATAAAAACTGCGCGCACACACACCAGACCACTTGACTTTACATCATTAAACTATTTCAGTATATTGCTTTTCTGATTGTCAAAACCACACCTAACTTATGGCGTCTCCACTCCACAGCAAAAGTGTCCTAACCACGTTACAGCTGTTTCTATCTGAGCGACTCCAATAGTGAAAGGATTTCAGTGTCATATTTCGGTGGCACTAGCTAAGCTGTCGTGGAACTCGAGATGACATGTCTACTGATAGGCAACAGGTCTCACCAACACGAAATTCTAATTGCAAAAGATGCATCCTACCTCATCTGTTGTACTGTAGTTATTCGAAATTGGGCTTTTCACAATCCAACGATATATCCAAAGTGCGAACTAGTTGGTGATGGTCTATGAAAACTGCCAGTAGGCTATGCATGCTACACAGAGTTCTGACAGGGCTGTGCATGGCCTAATAAGCAGACAAGATATAACCCACGATCGCCATGGTTTCGTTGTCAGTTCGTGTTTGTGGTAATAATGACAGCAACAATAAAACCATCTGTATCTTACGATCTTCATCATTCTTGACAGATCACCAGCCTCCTCTGGATGGTCATATGCATAGCCTATAGCCTACCTTTAGTTTTCATTTAGATTTTAAACACGAATCTACTGTCTTTACTGCCGGGAGAGAAAAAAAATCCTGTATTCTTTTCTGTAGCCTAATTCTGCCTAAGGCTATCAATGAACAGAAAACCGTGTTGGCTAACAATTTATTAAATACTCCTGTTATTGTCGTCAACGACGTCGCTGTAGGCTACTGCCTTTTCAGCGCCTTCTGCTTATGATGATTCAGTCTTTTGAATTCGTTTGGCCTTGCCATGCAGTTGTAGGCTACAACGTGTCATTCCCTTCATGTGTTCTATCAAAATGTTGTATGCCCTCATGGACAGTAGCTCTGTGATGTCTGCATCTTTCCAGGTCGGAGATTTTCTGGACAGCACTATGCCACTCCATCATAACACTGGCATTTAAGTCAGATCTAACCACATGGACGCACGAAAGAAACGTCACCAACACGCCCTCTCACTAGGTGTGATTTTAACCGCATGTTCTACTTCTCGTTCAGACACAGCACATTTACATAATGTCCGGAGGAAATACTAGGGGGGGAGTAGTATAAACACCGTGTGAATTCGGACTTCCATATGACCGGTTATGCCGTTCAGATATACGGCCCCACCGTTTAACATCGGCAGAACCTCCGGTCTTACACGTATGTCTGAAAGCGCTTAGAGACTTTAAAAATGTGAGACTCAAGGTATCTGACTGGCACTAGGCTACACTGTTTAAAATGAGAGTTTTGGGTCTTTCAAGAGGGGTCTATAGGCATAGCCTATCTGATCAGCATGCAGTTAGTTAATTAAGTGTTTCTTATGAGTTATGGTTTGTATATTATAGGCTATACTATGCTGAGATAACCCTGATGGGATGCTACCTTGTCTCAATAAATTTTTACGTTGAACTCTGGCCAAAGTACATTATGGTCAGGTTTAGCACAGCCCCACACATTGTGAACCAACTGATTATAATGTTCAGTGGAACACATGAAGCTAAATTTAATCCAGGGCTTAAAATTTATTTTTCAAAATGGAGGGGAATTCCCCCCTTCAGTGTTTCACATAGGGGGATTAATTCAGTTCGGGGGAACTGAAATCGCATTTTCCTTTTAGGCCTACAGGCGTCAATGAGAGAACAATTCATTCACGCCACTCCATTAATAGATTAACGTTACCAGACAGCGCTGTAAAATGTGTGCAGAAATTTCTCGCATTATGATGGCTAGAGTTGCGGGACTTGAATAAATCATGCGCTATACCCACAATCCTGCGCTGTATAGGCCCTGTAATCAGTTAGACCTAGGCTATATTTTATTTTGCTGTAGGCCTAGTTACCGTAGCTAGCTATATCTTGCTGATTGGTTGACTGCTGTGCCAATAATTAACGTTGGTTGTGCTGGGCTCGTGCTCGACTCGTAATCTGGACCTGAGTGGAGAAGTGGGGTGTTGGGTAACATCTGCTAATGTCGAGAAAGGTATTTTTTTGCCCTAAAATGCATGAAACATGCAAGTTCAAAATCCTGCTAGTAGCCACGTTACATCTCCGTTTCATATTTGCCTAGGCTACTAGCCTACAATAAATGAATTTAACAAACTCAGCTGACAACAGGTAAATATACTGATTCGGTCATTGAGACTCTATGAATACAGTACAACAAACTTTCTGTCTTTCTGAAGTTTATTTTTGTATTCCGGGGTACAGTAGCCTAATTTTATGTCTTGACAATAGTTTTTCTTACCGGCTTGCTGTAAACTGACTGCGCCTCTCCAGTAGCCGCTCTGAACTTTCCTGCCAGGTTTATGACGTAAACCGCTACATCTCAACACGGCTCTGGCATTGCCTAAACTCATGACCTGTGGGAAATCAGATTAGCTGTCAATATTGGGCTTTGAAAATAAGGGATATTTGCTCAGTAATAACATTTTGTAACATTTATAGAGAAACCGAGGGGAAGTTAAATTAGAAAATAGAATCGTTGGAAATTGAAAACACTTACAAAAAAAAAAAGATTTGGG
>NW_027468640.1:14863812-14881312 GCF_046254945.1 Alosa pseudoharengus
AGAACAATATTTTTGTATAGATATCATTATAGTTATTGTTCTTGGTCTGAATGGCCCTTTACTCTTGTTTATAACCATCTACAAATCTGTGGACTCCCTGCATGTTAAGCGTCATTCTGAGCTGCAAAAATGAGAGGTTCAGGAGGTCATTTGTTCCGGTCGCCATAAGACTACATAACGGACCTGTTTGAAGTGTATTAATTATTTACTACTAATGATAGTAGCCTGTTTTGGGACTCTTTTTATTTTATTTTATTTTATTTTAACTGTTGTCATCAGGGTTTTTATGAGTGTATTGCAGTGTGAATGCTTGTTGGTTTCCCCTGCAGGGATGAATAAAAGTATCTATCTATCTATCTATCTATCTATCTATCTATCTATCTATCTATCTATCTACATGTATCTATCCTGACCGAGTCACATCATCTATTTGGTATTGTAGTGGCAATTGATAGAGAGACAGAGGATAAAAACACGCTGGATTTATTGAATGTGGTTCAAACATATACAGTTTTTTCTGAATGCTTAAACACAACTGTGATTCTTATAGCAAAATTCCTAAAACTATTAATACTTATAGCAAAACCACTCACTGAGTTCGCAAAACTAAAAGCACAAACACTGCTTTGCACACAGTTTGCAATTTTGTAACAAACACTTTGCACAACTGTAGGCACAATTCACTGCACAGCACTCTTTTTGCGGAACTGTAAACACAACTCATGCTTTACACTCATAACAATGTACAATGGGTACAATAGAGGGAGCAGGAAGAGTGAGAAAAGTAAGAATTAGAGGAGGCTGAAAAATAGGATGTGGAGGTGAAGAAGTAGGAGGAAGAAGAGGATGCGGAGGTGAAGAAGTGAGAGGGAGAGAATGACAAGGACAAGGAGGTGAAGTTAGAGGAAGAGGACAAGGAGCAAGAGGAGGATGGGGAGGGGGAACAGGAAGGGTAAGAAGAGTAAGAAATAGCCCTTTACAGGCAAAAAAATCAGTCTACATGTGGGGATATTGTCATGTCAGGCCGGGATACGGCATTCCAGAATATATTTTCCCCGGTGCCTTGGACTAGGACATTGCATGTGATGTAGACACAATTTTGAGAGAGACGACCCGATGTAGACTGATTTGTTTTGTCTCAGTGAAATGCTATTTTGTGTTTTGACTTGGAAAAACACACTTGTGTTTGTTTTGATGTGTGTAAATAAACACTAATACTTAAAGTTTGGATCCCTGTATGTTTACAGAACTATGACAAAAGAATGACCTCAAACTGACATAGTCTACCTTATGCACAGAGAAAGCAAAAGCCAGATGTGTTTTTTATTCATACCATCAGTGTGTTGTTGGCACATTGTGTGCTTACTATTGTGATGGCTTGTGTTTACTGTTGGACACGAAAACACCATTTTTACGAAGGTGTGAAGAGTTAAGCAAGGTGTGTTAGCTTTTGCAAGAGAACTACAATGTTTTGCTGATTGGGTGAGAGGTTTTGCCATTTGTCTGTAGAGTTTTGCAAAAAAAGCCATAGTTACAAAAAATGTGCTTAAGCAATCAGAAAAAACTGAATTCCAATGGACAGCTGCACTGCTTGGAAAGATGATGTGATCCAAAGCCTATCAGCAATACAACATTTTCAGAAGTCTATTTTCCCCTGTGTCTTGAGAGAGAGGCATTTTTTCATTGTCACTCAATTTTCTCCACATCATGTATTGAGCTTGTTTTACTGCAGAACCGTGTGTCCATGCTGCCTCCAAACTCATATACATCATATTGTAAACGTCTTTGATGTTGTAATAATGTAATCAATGCAAGCAATAGCCATTGCTTCCCAGAAATACCCACATACATTCCATGTGTGTGTGTGTGTGTGTGTGCGTGCGTGCGTGCGTACGTGCGTGTGTGTGTGTGTGTGTGTGTGTGTGTGTGTGTGTGTGTGTGTGTGGTGGAGTATCTGTGTCTAACATCTACCAATACAGCATCAGGTTCCCATTTAATTCAGGGAGTCCTTGACCTTCTCCAGTGCCCCCTATAAAGGTTCCATTTTCAGGTCAGATCAATAAAAGGTTCCATGGCATGCACTCTTTCTCCCTTGCCTTTATCACACCAAACCGAACACAGGTGATAGGGCGCTTCATCTATTTACTGGGTAGGGATGGATGTGCATATGTGTTTTCTATGACTAATGACATTGGGGTTGATATTAGGTGTGTACAGTATGCACATGTGGAATGTCTGCCCTTTTTTCCATTGATATAATGCATGGTCCAGGTCAGTGTTGAACACACATATACTGTACATGAAGACACAAAACACACACACACACACACACACACATATTATCCTGATATTTACAGTGCAATATAGGTCAAGTCAAGTCAAGTCAGTTTTATTTGTATAGCGCATTTAACGTGCACAGAGTGCAACCCAAAGCGCTCCACATATGGTAAGACATTGTCATTGACACATAGACTAACAAAGACAATAGCGGACGGAGCGGCGTAGTCGCCAGCGTACCCGTGACACCAAGACATACAAGACAGACAACAAACAAATTAATAAATAAAATAAATAAAAATTACAAATAAAATTAGTCCAATTTCCAACCGGCTGAAAATGTCCAAGGGCAATGATGACTCGCGTGAAACTGCGCACAGCTGTGTCTCCACAACCGATGCATGCAACGCCAACAAAGTTCTTTACACTCACTGGCAGTCTGGAGATAACGTGAACGTTAGGCCTTGTTATAGTCTGGATATCACTGGAAGCATAATAGTCCGAAGTCATGGGCGATCTTGTAGATCAGCAACTCGGTGGACTTTTAACAGCGACCGTTTGTTGGTCCGTAATGCAGAGTTCTTCAACGTTAACGTTAACGTTAGTCTGCTCAATCCAGACTCCAGGCAGTTGGCATGGCAGCTCACTGGTCAGAAACAGCTCGGCGGCCTCAGCAGATCTTTCTCAGAGTAGCTCCAGCTGCTGTCCCGAGAAATCCCCTCGACCAGACAGTGAAGTGCAGCACCGGCTCACAGATGGATGGGAAGGATGTAAGAGGCCCAGGGCAAAAGCTAGCCATAGCAAGCTCCCAATGGACAGACGTTAACAACATCAGCCGACTTGAAAGCAGTAAAAAGGACTAAGAGAATAACACGAAAACTATCAAAAACTAGATGCACCGCAGAGCGGTACAAAATATGACCGCCGCCCAGTCCAGCACATTTTTTCCACAAAAATAAATCACGCTGAAAGGCCTATATGATTCTAACTGTCTCACTAAATTGCATTATCCACACTCAATTCTCACTGATATCTGCTAGACAACAAGTACCAAAACATGATTAGTTCATAGATTTCACATGTAAAATTAATTTTATACAACCCCACCTCCATCTTGCCTGTTCATAATTCTGAGAAATTCTTGAATTGTGTGCATGTACATGTTTATGTTATGCGTGTGTGTGTGTGTATGTGTGTGTGTGTGTGTGCGTGCTTGTGTGTGTGCCTGCGTATGTGCCTGTGCATGCAAGCGTACATATGTCTACTGTGTGAGTATGTGTCATACGTATGATTACTGTGAATGTATGTGTGTGTGTTAGTGTATCTGTTTGTGCACATGTGTGCACATGAAATGGGTTAACATGACCCATGGAGGCAAACATACGGAAAAAAATGGTCATCCTAGGCCCTACAGTTCTCAAGATATTCACAGAGCACTGTGTCTGCCCTACCCTTCTTTCGGGGGGTCCAGTCCAGCGGGGGGGCTACAGATCAAAACGAAAAATTACGGTTCCATGCTATCCATGTGGGGGTACATGCCCACCAAGTTTTGTGTACCCCGGTCTTTCAGTGTCCCGGGAATCCTTGTTGGTGTACGTCACTAAATGTACACATAAATTATTTTATTGTAAGGCCCCCCATGAACGAAAGTACACAAAACTTGGCATGCATTCGGAAGGTGTCATAATGATCCTACACTTTTAATTTCGTGCAGTTTTGACCTTGTCAGCCAGAGATATTGTGATGAAAACACCTAATTTTTTTGCTTTTTCATTTTTAACTAGGTGGCGCTATACATAAAATAAGTGGTAATGGGATGGGTTGACATGCCCCCTTAAGACCAACATACATAAAAAAGGTGGACCTCCTAGGCCCTACGGTTATCGAGATATTCACAGAAAACTGTCTCCGGCCACCTACAGGCCAGTTGGTGTATAGTAACATAAATTAATTTATTGTGTGGCCCCCCATGAACGGAATTCCACGAAACTTGGCGTGCATACAGAGGGTGTCATAATGATCCTACACTTCCAATTTTGTACAGTTTTGACTTTGTTAGGTCACAGATACCTTCAATTACAACACCTCATTTTTACTTTTTTTTGTTTAACTAGGTGGCGCTATACATGAAATGAGTGGTTATGGAATGGGTTGACATGGCCCCTTGAGATCAACATACAAAAAAAAATGGTCCTCCTAAACCCTACGGTTTTCGAGATATTCACAGAAAACTGTGTCTGCCCTACCCTCCTTTCGGGGGGTCCAGTCCAGCGGGGGGGCTACAGATCAAAACGAAAAATGATGGTTCCATGCTATCCATGTGGGGTTACATGCCCACCAAGTTTCGTGTACCCCGGTCTTTCAGTGTCCCGGGAATCATTGACAGAAATTTGGGCATGCGAAAAAGAAAAAAAAAGAAAAAAAAAATCTGACTAAACCTATATGACCGCCGCTTCGCTGCGCGGCGGTCATAATAACGTAAATAAAGAGAGAAAACATTTAACTAGACAAATCAATACAAAAAATAAACGTGACATTACATAAAATTATGAACATTACATAAAAACAAACAAAAACATGATGCCAGACGGAGTGGCGTGTCTCGCCAGCGTCCCTGTAGGTGCTATAAAATTACCAGATTTCCTACAACACTACAGTATGCTTAGAGATATGGGTTTACAGAACGGTTAGTGCAAGGATTCTGCTAGAAAATTATTAATATGAATTATCAGGGGGCACCCTGTCAGTGTTGGGTCCTTAGATTCGGCCTAATACCCCACCCAGCCTGAAGCCAGTCTGTCTGGGTTTTCTAAGGGCACAATTCAACAATATTCAGGACCACCTATTGTTGTTTCCAAATAACCAGGAATTACTATAGGAGAAGGCCCTTTAAAATGTAAACACAATGTGATTCACCATCTCTCTCTCTCTCTCTCTCTCTCTCTCTCTCTCTCTCTCTCTCTCACTCTCTCTCTCTCTCTCTCTTTCTCTTTCTCTCTCTCTCTCTCTCTCAAATCAATCAATTAAATGTTGCTTTATTGGTAGGAATGAATTGTCATAAGTCATTGTTGCCAAAGCTACATTTACGACACATTTGGTACTATTTGGTATAATATTGGCCTTATCTCTCTATCTCTCTCTCTCTCTCTCTCTCTCTCTCTCTCTGTCTCTCTTTCTCTCTCTTGTCTCGCTCTCTTTCTTTCTCTCTGTCTGCACACACACAGAGAGCCCAATTGAAAACCCAGAAAAGAAAGGTTCATAAATCACTTCACTCTTCTAATGTGGGCTTCGCTTTTTCTCTTTCTTTAAACAGATAATTACTATGGATCGGCAGTCCAGGTGATTACAGAATAAAACTAAGTGCATTCGTCATAGTTATCATCCTGGGACACAATTGACCACCAGGGTATAGCTCATTGAAATGACCATCTAAAAGGCCATCTCAAGAATGTATTGTGTGGGTAATTGCAGAGGACAACAAACTGGTTATCCAGTGTTGTTTTGTTGAAGAGTATTCATCTTCTAATGAGCTTCTTTTTTTGTCTCCATTAAATACACTTTGAAAGAGGAGCACATCTTGAGGGCTTGTTTTTTTTTTTTTTAAACACTCAAAGACTGAAAGGCTTTTATTTACTGATGTCATGTGTCATGTGCTTTAGTGGTGTTTTTCTTGATCATATTATTTGCAGCCAATTGTATTAAAACAGCACTGACAAATTGAAGGCTTAGTGATGTGGCTGCAGGTTAGTGAGGTGTGAGTGCAAAAGGGTCGGCTTCTGAGGGATAAGCGTCAGAACCTCTGGAAGCTTGCGTAAGGTTGTTGTGTACCTGTAAGGTTAGGTTGTGTACATGTATGCCTGCAAAATACCCATCCCCGCAGCCAGATTACCCATCCTCACATGTTCATGCCCACAAAATACCCATAACCACACATTCATGCCCAAAAAATATATAGTATATAGTATATATACTCTTTTGATCCCGTGAGGGAAATTTGGTCTCTGCATTTATCCCAATACGTGAATTAGTGAAACACACTGCACACAGTGAACACACAGTGAGGTGAAGCACACACTAATCCCGGCGCAGTGAGCTGCCTGCAACAACAGCGGCGCTCGGGGAGCAGTGAGGGGTTAGGTGCCTTGCTCAAGGGCACTTCAGCCTGATGCAAATGCAAATCCCTATCAAAATACCCATCCCTACAGTTAAAATATCCTTCTCCACAGCCAAAATACTGTACCCATCCCTACAGTTAAAATATCCTTCTCCACAGCCAAAATACCCATCCCTACAGTTAAAATATCCTTCTCCACATCCAAAATACCCATCCTTACGGTCAAAATACCCCTCCCCACAGCGATAATATCCATCCCTACAGTCAAAATATCCATCCCCACAGCCAGAATATCCATCCCTACGGTCAAAATACCACTCCTCACAGCCAGAATATCCATCCCTACGGTCAAAATACCACTCCCCAAAGCCAGAATATCCAACTCTACAGTGAAAACCTACCTATGAGTGTGTCCAGGGAGGTACTGAGCTGTCTACAACTGATGCAGTTACAGAGGATGTGCACACAGGCTAGTGTCTCAAGCACCTTCACATGAATGTTTCATTTTTGCATTTCATTTAAATTTAAGTTGTCATGTTTATTGGTAGAGGTCTTGGGGTATTCATACAGGTGGTGTTGGTGCCTTTCTTTCTTTCTTTCTTTCTTTCTTTCTTTCTTTCTTTCTTTCTGTCGTCATTCCTTCCTATTTTCACTTCTTTGCTGATGTTTGTGAGCTCCAATTTTGCTGGCACTGTTCTGAGCAGTTCCTATATGCACCAGGCATCAATACCGCAATACTGTTATGTATTATGTTTCAGAAAGGGCAGTGTTGCGGATGTGTGTCCAAGCATGGTGCCCTGCCAACAGTCCCAGGTCATCAAAGAAAAAGTTCGGTCAAAATCTGAGTCGATACAAATGAGATTTGTCCTTTTTTGGCCCGACGCCAGAAAGTGTCCTTTTTTTCCTTTTTTTGGTTTCCATCCCCACTGACAGTGATTTCATTTGTCTAAGTAGATAAATCATCTCTATTGGGCTTGTGTCTTGTCGCGTGTCAGTGTTCGGCGTCTGATTTAATTTTCCATTTCCAGGGGAAGTAACCGAGGCTCGAACGCTGGGAACTTTGAAGGTTACACCACGCTTGCATTTTAATCAATGTCCTCTTCCAAGAAGACGTGGTTGCTTCCTCTAAGGTCTCTCTCTCCCTCTCTTTCTGTCTCTATCTATCTCCTTCTCTGCCATTTCCTGCCTCCTTTTCTTTCTCTTGACTTTCAAGGTTTTGTTTGCTCAGCTCTGGCAAGGGGAGTTGTCACACTGACAAAATATCCCCCCCCTCCCTTTAGGTCAAGGATGTGTTGTTCTCTTTGAATCTAAACCAAGTCATGCAGAAAAAGTTCAGATACCTCTGAGAAAGCAGCAATGTCTGGCTGCTGTTACTAAAACGGCAGTTTTAAAGATGAGTATTTCAACAATGTCGCTATCAGGTTGAAATGAAACATGTTTTTTTTTTCCAAGCGAGTGAAGCCAATTGGACTAAAGAGTCCGATCACTTTAGGTGCACTCTCCAGATCTGTCACAAACAAGGGCCGAGTCAAATACAGACAATTGCAAATGGCAGACACTCAAAACGGGATGTGTCGAGCAGGCCCTGCACTTAACCGCTACGTCAGGGGGAAATTGCTTTTGTGTGACAGGGGTGGCTTTTTAAATAATGCAATCGGTTAAAAGCTCTTGATGAAGCCTGTGATTGTTGCGCGTGGGAGGATGGAGGCATTTTAGGGAAAAAGATCTGAAATGCGCTCTCCATTCAATAAAATGGCGCAGCAGGCTGGGGTCTGGCCTGCTTCTCAGAATACTCAATGACTTTCAGCAAGTTTGTTATTCTTTATTTCAGTTGAGGCACAAAGAGAGGAAGAAATTTTAATACATTGGACAAATGTAACCACATGTTGTCATTAATCAATATTATGAATCTATTAAGGTCATTTGAAATAACAGGTATTGATGTAGTTTCCTCATAATCCCATCTAAAACATTTTGGCCCTCTGGTGTCTGTGATCATCCATCTTTAGCATGCATTCATCATGGTCACAGCAAAACCCACCGTGGTTTTGGTCATCCATCATAACAGACACGTCCTCTCCATCGATAATGAACATCGCGTGACCTCATCTGTCAATCAAGAGTCCTGCTGTGCCGATGTGTGATAAATGAGATGAACATGATTTCAGGCCAATCAATTTGGAGGATGATTTCGCCTCATGGACATTATGTTCTCATATTGGAGTCAAGGCTGAGCCAACCACTCACCATAACACTAACATAACATCAACAGTATAATTCACAAGTATAATTCATAAGTATCACGGTATTCTAATTGTTAAATTATTATAATGGAGAACTTCTTGAAAAAAATGAAAATGGTTGTGTTTCAATACATACTCAGAAATGTAGTATGTCCTTACTGTGTGCTGTACAGCCAGCCCTGTGGCCAACTTCTTTAAAATGGTGCTCTCCACCTTCTCACTACTTTAAAATGGTGCTCTCCACCTTCTCACTACTTTAAAATGGTGCTCTCCACCTTCTCACTACTTTGGAAAGCACAGTGAAGGGAGAGGCAAGGCAGTGTAATGGATGCAGAGTCAGGCTCAGGACTGTAGTAGATTGTGAATACAGAGAGACTCTCTCTCTCTCTCTCTCTCTCTTTCTTTCTCTCTCTCTATCTTCTCTCTCTCTATCTATCTATCTATCTACACTGTAGTTATATTTTCTCTCTGGTTCTCTCCATCTTCTTATTCTCTCTTTCTATGTATCTTTCTGTGTCTCTCTATCTATTAGTCTCTCTCTTTTCTAGTTCTCTCTCTCTCTCTTTCTCTCTCTATCGTCGTGTGCCTGACTGTCCCACCCTTATTGGCAGTCAGTAGCCGTCCACGGAAAAGCCTGACAAAATGATGGATCAGTTTCCCCCTGTATCGGCGTGTTGATCCATACTCAGCCGAGAGGATATTGGCATTTGCCACTCAGACGCTCCACCCCCCCCCCCCCCCCCCCCACACACACACACACACACACACACACGCACCTCCTTCCAAAGCCCTCCACTGCTGATTAGTCGAAAGCCCGCGGCCCCCGGAATAATTAACGTTTAACATCGGGGTCCTTTCCCCACGGGCGGCCCAATCGGCGACCGAGCACGATGCCGCGCGAAAGGTGAGAATCACAAACAGTTTAGCCGAAGAGCGAGGACACCCCAGAGACGACGGGGGGAAATCGATAAGCGCCGCGCTGCCGTGGGTTAACCTCGCTGTCCTTGCACCACCCCCCCACCACCACCACCGCCTTTGCCACACGACACCCCCACCTTTCCGGGAGGAGAGGGAGGAGATTAGGTACTTGTAAAAGAGTTTCCGAAAGCAGGTTTTGCATTTTTGAATGTCCGGATGTCAACAACTACTTAGACCATGAGATGTTCAACAATACTCTTTTTCTTCTATGTATGTGTGTGTGTGTGTGTGTGTGTCTGTCTGTCTGTCTGTCTGTCTGTCTTTATCTATCCATGTGTGCCTCTTGTCTAATAAAAGCACTGCTCACATTTGTAAAGCACTTTGTATTTTGTTCATCAACATGAAAATTTCCTGAACATGCATTTGACAGTGAAGTGTATATACTGTATAAGACAATGTTTTGCGGAGGCTGGGTCCATAAGAGGCCCAGGATTAATAATGCTCAGGACAGCTCTCCAATGCAAATGTTTTGAATGGAGATTACATCAGACTATCACATTTCACCTTCCAGCAGTGTTTGGTGCTGAAGCTGGACCACTACCTCCCTCCCTTCTTCACAATACCCCCCCCCCCCCCCCGAATGCCATTATTGAGGGCAGCCCTGCTGCACCCTTTCCACCTCCTGAAGGGCCGTTTGAATTAGATGTATTATTTTTCATTTTGATGTCATAAAATATTTAGTGTTTAAGGGAATCTCTGGTGACCTTGAGGGGGGGGGGGGGAGGAAGAGGGATTATTTTGTGTATTTATACAGCTGTCTATACACACAGCCCACCTTCCCCACCCTAGCCCAACAAACACACATACACACACACACACACACACACACACACACACACGCACAGCCTGCTAACCCCTGAGTCTCTCAGCTTAGACAGCCGTTATAAACATATTTCATTACTCAATTAACCAGCAATGAAAATGACCACCTGTGTGTTCTAAGACGGGTGAATTAATGGATCTGACGCAAGAGCTTTCAACACCCCATGCTCTCACATTCATAATATGAAAAAGCACCGTGCAGCACGGAGATTGTCAGGAAGGTGGGTTGATTTTCCCCGACGTTATTGTCCGCGCTTGATGAAATCTTCTTTTCTCTCTGTAGCCCCAGGCAACGCCGGATGAGTGGCAAAGAGAGACAAAGAAAGGAAAGTTATTAAACAAAAAGACGGGTTTATTACGGCAGAACCGCATTAAAGAGGAGAACCTGTGGGTTTATTACGGCAGAACCGTATTAAAGAGGAGAATCCGTGGCTGTGGAGAGGAGAAGGAGAACTGTAGAGGGTAGAGAGAAAGAGAATTGAGTAAATGGTTGCTTGACTTTGAAGCATGTGGATCCCAACTCTCTCTCTCTATCTCTCTCTCTCTCTCTCTCTCTCTCTCCTCCCCCTCTCCTCCATCTCCTTGTTTTGGGGGTGCTCTCCTCCTCCCTGTGGAGCACTAGGCCTCTTGGTCACTGCTCTCGCCAGCTCGCCTGCTTGAACTGCCCGCTTTGTCGTCCTGCCAGGCTCTGTTTCATCCATCCACGGAGAAATGGATTTCTCAAAGAGGAGTCATATCCTTGATGAAAGAGGAAAGATTTGGGGGGGGGGGGGGCTATTGATTACAACCCTTTTAACTCGACTGGGAGGGAAATTAGTAGCTATGAGATGAGAGAAATAGAGAGAGAGAGAGGGTGAGAGAGAGAGAGAGGGTGAGAGAGAGAGAGAGAGAGGGAGGGAGGGTGTGTGTATGCCGGTGGACCAGTGGTAGCTTTGAAAGTTTCATGAGCCAAGTCTTTCTTCTGTCTTCCTTTCCTTCTTCTCTTTCATGGGCTACATTTCCCTCAAATGTAGTCATGGCACTAAACCATCCAAGTGCTTTCCAAATGGCATTGTTAGCAGGCTCTTTTCTCACCCTTTTTCCTGAAGCTTCTTCTCAATTTCTTTTCCTTTTAGTGGAAAGGAATTTCTGATAAGAGTTGACTCTCAGCAAAAAATGAAAAAAAAAAGGTACATGGATTGTAGTGTAAAAGAAATCTATCAAATCACAATGCCTTCCTTGCATGTGCAATTGCACAAAGTTTCCACTTATCTATCCATTGTCTAGCTATTAGTCTATATAAAGTCATCTACTAGCAAACAACATTTCATAGCTTTTATCATGAGCTATATTTCTCATTAGGTGATTAGATTACATTTTTTATAATATCATCGGTAACAGCACTGCTAAAATAACTGTCTGGCATGTTAAATCAAAGCGATATCTTTTCTTTTAAAATATGTGCATCCATGTTTTTAAATCAAACAGGTCTTTTATCTCGTTATATACTTCAACATTTAAAGACACTGATGTTTTCATACACATTTGTGCAAAACCGCTTTGATATGTCTTGTCTGCGTAATTATAAAAAAGAAAGATTACTTTGATGAGAACGATCAAGGCAGTCTAGGGGCACAGACCTATGCCAGCCAAATAAATGTCCTATCTTGCAAAAACAAACAAAAAAACAAAACAAACTGAAAACACAACACAACACAACAACACACACACACACACACACACACACACACACACACACACACACACACACACACACACACACACACACACACACACACACACACACACACACACACACACACACACACACACACACACCACTTACAGTTTTTTACAATTGTTTACACACGTTTTCAAAACTCTGTGTCTATTTTTCAAAACTCCACACACAAAACCCACAATTGCTCACACAAAATGCAAAATGCCTCAAATCTCCAGCAAAATGACACACAACATTCAAAATGTCAAAAACACATCTTTAAAGCAAACATTCGCCTCACATTACAAACACTTTTGTCATAATATGACATTTTGGATGTCTGACACACTGTTGCTTACAGTAAAACCTAAAGCTCTTCTGTCTTATGCTTTCTATATGTATTTCCATACAAGAGTGAAAGTTACAGTATCAACAAAGAGAAGTTGAAATACACAGTAGAAATGCAAGGAATATTGAAACCAAAAATAGTGATTTTTCCCAAATAATTTGCTGTTGCGAATACAGTATTTTACAGCAAACAAGAAAAAAAAGCAAAAAAGAATACAGTGACCACCAGATGTACATGGAGTTTTGAAAACACTGATTTTGTTTTTTCCAAAGACAAGTGTGTGTGTGTGTGTGTGGGAGGGGGGGGGGTCGTGTACAGTATGTATTCATAGACCTATAGACCCTTTCAACTGCAGAAACAAACAATTCTACAGTAAGCGTTCCTAAGGCATTTCTGGAGGCACAGAAAAATGTATTGAGCTAATGGTACTGTAATATGGGGACAAATGAAAATAGAGTAAAAAGACAAATTTTACATAAAGTCAACTTTTTGTAGAACATTACTGTAAGCTGAAGTCCGATTACTGTAATTTTCAAAGTATCTGCATTGGTTCTGAATATTTCAACCGGAAATCCTCTAGGAGCAGATTGAAAGGGTCCATACCTATATAGAGAGTATATCTATTCATAGACCTATACTAAGGCAATGATTGGATGGTGTTCAGTAAAGTAAAGAGTGTTTACACATGTGAAGAGAAAGAGTGAAGCACTGGTGATTTAGTGTGTCATTTTGATGGGTTGTGTTTGAAGAACGAAATCAAGTTACTTCCTGTTAGATTTTTGTGTGTTAGGTAGAAAATTGTGTGTGGTGTTTTGCAAAATGTGTTTTAGTCAATTGAAAACTGAGTCAAACACTGAGAATTAGTGTATGGTTTTGAAGATTTGGTGTCGGGTTATGATGTTTGGATGACATGTTTAGAAAATTGTGTGACAAGCAAAGATTTAGTGTGTAAGCAGTTGAAAAAAAACTGTAATTAGGAAGCTTTCTCGGATCTAACGAGATGACACGCCAGACAGATGTGTACAAACATGTCCTCCATCTCAAGGGTCTTTAAAAATGCATGCCATGGTCATAGAACAGCTACTCAGCCTGGAGAGGCTGAGAGAAATCACTCGTCCTCTCCTCTTCTTCTCTATCTCTCCATCTCTCTATCACCCACTCGTCCACTCCTCCTTCTTCCTCTCCCTCCTCTCTTCATCTCTGTATCACCCACTCCTTGCTTATTGACCCTGCCAACCGACACTCTCAGCCGTCCGGGAAAAGCCGCGGATGACATTTCAATGTTAAAGTGATCGTCTTCTCAGTGCTAAACAGAAGGATGCCGTAGCCGAGGACATGATCTGGAATACATTACGCTACGATGCCCCCACCCCTACCTACACACACACACACACACACACACACACACACACGCCTCACATGCTCACCTCTCTTGCTCCTTAAGACGTGACGATTATTAGGATGTCCCCCGTGGAAAAGCTCACACGGTGTCTATTTGACATGCGATTCTCCATTTCCACTATTATCCTACCCACTCTCCCTTAGCCCCCCAACCCCCCCCCCCCACACACACACACACACACACACACACACACACTCACACACACTCACACCTACACTTCTGAGCCAGGAGTTTCCGTAGGTAAACTAATATGTTCTCTCTCTCTCTCTCTACCTCTCTCTTTCTCTCTCTCTACCTCTCTCTCTACCTATCTTTCTCACCTTTCCTTTGTCCTCTAATCCTTTTTGCTAAGAGTGAAACCTTCAGTCATCCTTTGTTCAAATGTTGAACCGGCACAGCCAGGCTATAGCTAGCTAGCTGCAGGGCAATGAATCACCAATCTGAATGCCTTCACTGAACAATAGCCTGACTGCTGCATAGTCACCTTACTGCCACTACCCCCTTTGTAATTTGGAGAGTATATGTGACCGTGGTGATGGTCAGAGTGTGTGTGTGTGTGTCTGTGGGTCTGTGTGGTGTGGGGGTGAGGGGTATCAATGATATGAATCTGTCAGTGTCTCCTTAGTGACAGTGCTTCACTTCTCTCTCATCGTCATGGTGATCATTTCAGCTCCCGAGTTCCAGGAGAGCGTCGGTTCCCATGGTGCGTTTGTCTTCCTGGACAGGGTCACTTGGCCACATGTGCACTTCTCACAGGAAATACATGACCGATCAGCTCAATTACTCCCAGGCCTCTCCCCAACTCCTGGGGGATGTGAGCCTGGTCACTGATGCTCAAATCGGTTTGACATAATACAAACTATATGCTAAATGTAATTACTGAAAAAATAAATTTATGCACTTTAAATTTGTACACAATAAGATACATGAAATACAAGAAAATATCTACAAATAATTCATAAAATTAAGATGTAAATTGATAACTTAAGTGGCAATTTATTTAGCACATATGCTTTATATAATGTATATAATTTATATTTAATTGAAATATTCACACATTCATTTTTTTATGTTGTATACCATTGAATGTTTGAGAGACATTTTCATTTACTCTGAGACAAACACAATTAGCCCAGTAATACCCAGTCATTCGGAGAATATAATGTTGAACAAAATGTATTGGGAGTTATCTGCACAGCACAGCAGGAACACAGTGCAGTAAACTGGAGCACTCCATAGCTAATAGACATGAGTCTGGGCCTAAATAACCCATATGACTGACAGACATAATGCCCTGGCCATATCAAAGGCTGACACACTTCATCTGGTGATGGCTAGGCTTGAAGTGACAGGGTTGACAACGCATAGAATTAGCCTGCTATGTGCTGCAAACTGCTGTGCTGCAAAGTTGGAAACGTGACAGTATCTCTCAGTGCAAATAGCAAACATCTCTTTTGCTCTCTTTTCTCAGTAGGAAACTGAATTATTGTTCACATGGAATGGATCACAGCTAATGGTTAGCTCACACTCTCTTTCTTTCTCCCTGTAGATCTCTCTTTCACTCTCTTTTTCTCTGCCTCCAGCTCTCTTTTTTGCTCTCTCTTTCACTCTCTTTCTCTCCCTGTCTGTCTCACAATGTTCATCTCTCTAATACCCTCTCTCTCTCTCTCTCTCTCTCTCTCTCTCTTTCTCTCTCTCTTGCACTCTCTTTCTCTCCCTGTCTGTCTCACAATGTTCATCTCTCTAATACCCCCCTCTCTCTCTCTCTCTCTTTCTCTCTCTCTTGCACTCTCTTTCTCTCCCTGCCTGTCTCACAATGTCCATCTCTCTATACCCCTACCTCTCTTTATCTCTCCCTCTTTCCTGAGCGTTGTGGTGCATCAGTATGATTAAGCCTTTCGGGAGATAAGTGCTTGTCAGATGGCAGTGATGTGGTGCTATGGATGGAGGCCAGCCAGGATGGAGGGAGAGAGAGGGAAAGAGAGGGAGGGAGAGGGAGAAAAAGGGAGAGGGTGGCGGCCGCAGCGGCAGGTGATTGACAGCTGGGGGTGCTCATCCGTAACAGACGCGCCGGCGCAGCCAGGGATCGGACGCGGGCGGACGGTTTTCTGACTTTCAGGAAAACTTGAAGGTTGGCTGAGCGATATTTCTAAATGACAGAGAGAGAGAGAGAGAGAGAGAGAGAGAGAGAGAGAGGGAGAGAGGGAGGGAGGGAGAGAGAGAGAGAAAGGGAGAGGGCGGGAGGGAGGGAGAGAAAATGAAAAGGAGAGATTAAGAGAGGGAAGGAGAGAGAGAGGGTAGGTTGGTCATTTTCTCTGTTTATTCTATAATTGAATATTCTATTTATTTCTCAGCCTAGTTCATGATAGGAATTCCCTCTTCCCCAAAACACACACACACACACACACACACACACACACACTTCACATCTGCACAGTCACTGGTCTAACTTTAGGAGGTGCGGCGTAATATTAGATTAGATTAGATTCAACTTTATTGTCATTTAGCAGAGTACAATGAAATGCAGTTGATGAAGTTCAAAGAAGCATTAAATACCAAGTGCGGGTTGAGTACGGTATTCTGTGTCCCCATCCCTGCATGTGCACATATGTGTGTGTGTGTGAGGAGAGTGACAAAAATGAGTGTGTGTCCATGCTGGTTCATGCAGTGTGTGTGTGTGTGTGTGTATGTGTGTGTGTGTGTGTGTGTGTGTGTTAGTAAAGTGAAATGGCAGCACATAATGGTCTGCTCGCCTGGCCTGGAAGATAGCTTACGAGAGGGAATCATTTAATGCTGAACCACTGCTGCTGCTGTTGCTGCTGCTGCCAGTACTGTGTCTGCTGCTGCTGCTGGTGCCAGGGCTGTGTCTGCTGCTGGTGCCAGGGCTGTGTCTGCTGCTGGTGCCAGGGCTGTGTCTGCTGCTGCTGCCAGGGCTGTGTCTGCTGTGTCTGCTGTTGCTGCTGCTGCCAGGACTGTGTCTGCTGCTGCTGCTGGTGCCAGGGCTGTGTCTGCTGTGTCTGCTGCTGCTGCTGGTGCCAGGACTGTGTCTGCTGCTGCTGCCAGGGCTGTGTCTGCTGTGTCTGCTGTTGCTGCTGCTGCCAGGGCTGTGTCTGCTGCTGCTGCTGGTGCCAGGGCTGTGTCTGCTGTTGCTGCTGGTGCCAGGGCTGTGTCTGCTGCTGCTGCCAGGGCTGTGTCTGCTGTGTCTGCTGTTGCTGCTGGTGCCAGGGCTGTGTCTGCTGCTGTTGCCTCTGCTGGTGCCAGGACTGTGTCTGCTGCTGCTGCTGCTGGTGCCAGGACTGTGTCTGCTGCTGCTGCTGCTGCTGCCAGGACTGTGTCTGCTGCTGCTGCTGCTGCTGCCAGGACTGTGTCTGCTGCTGCTGCCAGGGCTGTGTCTGCTGTGTCTGCTGCTGTTGCTACTGCGATGACTGCTGCCTGCTGTGCAACTCAGGAGTTCAGCTTCACAAAACAGAACTGGAACAGTTTTTTTTTCCCCCACACACAGTTTCACTGAATGCCTGGCAGACAGCTGGACGTATCAGGGAGAAGACAACAAGAGACGTAGTCACATCCGTCTGGTCCTGTATCACAGAGACGCAGAGAGCTTTGTCCCTCTCCT
>NW_027468640.1:14886312-14898812 GCF_046254945.1 Alosa pseudoharengus
CTGCAGTAGGCTTCATTCAAAAGAACATGCCTGTTTTTGTAATCTGGTTGATTTTAATATTGAGAAACATCAATGGCGTGCATGCACTACTGCTTTGGGACCCATTTGAAGCATACTATCTGCAAACACACACTCACACTCACACACACACACACACACACACACACACACACACACAGACACACGCACACACAAACGCACGCACACAGCACGCACACACACACACACACAGACACACACACACACACACACACACACACACACACACACACTCATTCACACCCGCACTCTCAATTAACCACTAGCAATGAATACATACAGTACTATTATTATGTATTGCTGCAATGTAGTGAACGACTTGAAACCCAATCATGTAACTCTCCTATTAATGTAATGTAACAATTAAATTAATCTTAAATGTTGAATCTGCAGGCTCTGTGATCTGATTGATTTTAACATTGAGAATGTCCTCACCAGCATAGAGTAGACTTGACTCGGAGAGCAAAGTAGATGATGATATGGTGCTTTGCTGGGATGAGGACTATTGACCTTCACTGGCAGTGTTTGACCCCATGACCCCTCTAACCCCGACCGCACAATATCAACCTAATCGCAGTCCCCATTATAACCATTGGGTCCCCATAGGGTTATAGTGGAGTTATACTACCTGAGGGAGGCCCTGCAAAAACGTAGCATGCAGGTGTTACCTTGAACTCTCATCTGAAGGTTGTGACCACGGATCCTGTTTTTAATACATGTAAGTAATGCTCTCTTTGATAGACACCTCACAGATGAATTTGAGACTTTTCATGTGATGACCCTAATCAGCATAAGGTGTGCTTAACCTTGGACCCTTTATAGTTTGAGGTCCTTGCATCATACTGAATGCAAGTACTGTATAGGTAAACATTAGTGTTATCTTTATACATATGACCCGTGACATGGTAGCTTCTACACTGAAATGAAAACCACCTTCAGCCTCTGATGTCACAAAGGCTGTAGGTCATGTCATGGTTCTTATAGGAAGTAACTCTCGCTCTTCATATGAATATATCCTGTAGCCCTTTTGTGTGTTGTTCACTAATGAAAATGAGAGGACACGCATGCTGACAATCCACACAATGAAGTCTGGCCTTAAGTGAAGCTAAATTACTGCTGACCGTACAGCCATTAAATATGTAATCAGACATCTGTTTGTCCAGCAGCCCATTACTCCTTCATTTGGGACGCTTTCTGGAGCCTCAGAGGGAAGGCAGTGGAAGCCCTTTCATTTGGTTGCATGGGGTAACGACTAGTGCCTTTCATTAAGTATACATAGCACTAGTGTTACTGCCATAGCAGTGGTACGCATCAGCCTGCTGGTGATCCTTCACAGCCTTGCTTACACATGCAGGAAGAGGGGGGAGTAGTGCAAGTGCTGACCTTTTGGTTGATTTGAGCAGGTGTGTGTGTGTGTGTGTGTGTGTGTGTGTGTGTGTGTGTGTGTGTGTGTTTGATTTCTTTGTTTTAATCAGAGCTTTTGGGGTGACACCTGTTATTTCACACACACACACACACACACACACACACACACACACACACACACACACACACACACACACACACACACACACACACTCTCTCTCTCTCACACAAACACACACACACACACACACACATACACACACACACACACACACACACACACACATACGCACACACACACACACACACACACTTCCTCCACAACCTTGACCTTAAAAGAAGATTTCTGTACTCTTCTGGCTGAGTTGCCACTTGCAGTTTTGTTGTCTCACGGTACACAGTTGGCTCGTTAGACATACACAGCAGAAACTGCCAAAGTGTTTGACAGTTCAGCTTGTTGAATTGTGATTCAAACCCCTCGGAGGTTTTCATCTTAGAGCAAAGTGTAACTAAATATAATGAAACATTTCCGAGAAATGCTAAACTGCTTGGCAGCTATAAAATACAAATAAGAAAAGGCTGCGAAGCCTTTTTCCCAGAATACAGATGACCGGCATTGCCATTAGAAGAGCCGTTTATAAAACGAATAAAACAGAACGGTGGCCGTGCAGCCTCTGGCAGGAGGCCTAACACGACTCGGCTGTTCAGTCTTGTCAGCATGAAATAAACACAAAGTGCCCCTGTGTCACCCTGGTGGCGTTTATAACTCCGTTTTGTATGCCATCGCAGTAACTATGAGGCTTTCTGACAAAGAGTGTCGGTTTCTGATGCACTGGGTCATTGCCATTAGCTGCATGTGGGTAGTTGATACTGTATGTAGAGCTTTTATAACAACCCTGTTACAAAAAAGCAGGAGTTGCAAATCCCCCCCCACCTTCCCACATCCCACCGCAATATGTAATTATATATTACAAAATGTGAGAAAAACATACAGTTTATTACCAAATGGGGCCAATTATTAGAGTTTTTAAAAACTGTTTACACACGTTTTCAAAACTCTGTGTCTATTTTTTCAAAACTCTACACACAAAACCAACAATTGCTCACACAAAATGCAAAATGCCTCAAATCTCCAGCATAATGACACACAACACTGCCAACGGTGAGTGCCCAGACCCTACATTTTAATGTGGGAACAGATTGAAAGGGTCTATACCTATATATAGAGTATATCTATCCATAGGCCTATACTAAGGTAACAGGGGCATAGCACAAGATCCTGGGCCCCTGCATAGGCAGTCCTGATGAGCCCCCATGTTCCTCAACCCAGGTAAAATAAAATCTATTCCAGACTTTTCAAGAGCACTCTCTCCCTTTGGGCCCCTATAATCAGTAGTGGTTTTAGCCCCAGTCCGACACCCCTGTAAAGCAATGATCAGATGGTGATCAGTAAAGTAATTAGTGTTTGTACATTGAGGACTGAGTGTGAATAAGTGGCGAATAAGTGTGGCATTTTGATAGGATGTGTTTGAAAACCAAAAATAAAGTTACTTCCTGGTAGATTTTTGTGTTTTAGTTAGGTAGAAATTTGTGTGTGGTGTTTAGCAAGATGTGTTTTAGGAAATTTAACAAACACTGAGAAGTGTATGGTTTTGCAGATTTGGCGTGGTGTTATGGTTTTTGGAAGACCTGTTTAGAAAATTGTGTGACAAGCAAAGATTTCATGTGTAAGCAGTTGAAAAAAACTGTAAGCAGGGCTGGGTGTGTTTTTCACTGAACAATGCGTGTACTACAGAACAGAAATCTAGTTTGTGTTTAACATGGTCTCTGTGGTTCAATTAGTACCACGAGTTGTGTCGAGTTGTGTGTGTGTGTGTGTGTGTGTGTGTGTGTGTGTGTTTGTGGAGGAGTGTCCACAATAGTTTTTTTTATATATATTCTACAGCAAGCAATCAGATGTATCGGACACAATCGAACTAGGACACTGCGCAGCATCCCAAATATGGGTTCAGCCTCTGATTCATTATCAAGCCAGGGCAACAACAACCACAAAAGGTGCAGCGAAAAAGAAGATGAATTAGACAGAAAAGGAGAAACATTCAACTAACGTTGCCAAAAGGTTCCCACACATCAATCCTCCAGAGGACCTATCCAATGTGACATGTCATTAGCACAGTTTGTCAATAGAAAAATAGTCCAGAGAGGGTTGTAGAGAAAGCAGGAGGAGGTGGAGGAGAGAGGAGGAAGAGGGGATAGTGAGAAACATTGAGAAGGGAGAGAGAGAGAGAGAGATGAGAAACTGAGCCAGAAAGTGTAGAAGGAGACAGAGAGAGAAAGGGGGAGGAGAAGAGAGAAAATGTAAAAGAAAAGAGAGTGAAACAAAAGGAAGAGAGAAGAGGAAACCAGGAAGAGAGCAAGAGAGAGATAGAGAGAAGCTGAGTGAGGAAGAGGAGAAGGAGTGACAGTTTCAGACCCTTTTCATTAGGCTGGTCTAGAATTGCATCCTTGCGAGATTAGAACCAGCGTACAGAAGGGACCAACGTCAGGCCTTTTAAACCCTATTAATCACACAACCCAGCAAAGTCCTGCAGCCCCTGAGCCTCACCTGCCCTTTGCTATGTCTCTCTCTCTTCTCTCTCTCCCCTCTCTCTCTCTCTTCTCTCTCTTTTCTCTCTCTCCCTCTCTCTCTCTCCCTCTTGTCCTCTGTCTGAGCACTGGAGAAGCAGCAATAATCTGAATTTAAACACCATTGATCATGTCACCCTGCAAACACAAGCATACCTAAATCAGACCCCTCTCTCTCTCTCTCTGTTCTTGTTACTTCACCTCTCTCACCCTCTCTCTATCCCTCTCTTGCATTCTGGCTGAAGAGTGGAGAAGTGACAAGCATCCTGTACTAAAACACCATTGATCAAGCAACCCTGCAGCACTAGCATACCTAAAATCAAACCTCTCTCTCTCTCTCCCTCCCATGTGTGCGTGTGTGTGTGTGTGTGTGTGTGTGTGTGTGTGTGTGTGTGTGTGTGTGTGTGTGTGTGTGTGTGTGTGTGTGTGTGTGTGTGTGTGTGTCAGGCCAGGCCCCTAAAGAGTGGAGATTCAATTTTTTTGAACTGAGTGACAGATTTGTTCCAGGGAAAATCGCTGCCATAACCACTCCTGCCAGGCCAGATCAGAGCCTCATCCATCAATTAAGATTTTTCCAATAAGAGATGGGCAGCGCTGGGCGGACAGGGCTGGGCATTAGCAATACTTCACCTTGGACGTCCAAGCCTGCGGCACATCCAGTTTTCTGATAGGCAACCCAGAGACATTTTGGGCCTGTGGACTGTAAAGATAGCCCTTTACCTGACCCCATAGCCCATAATATTAGTGGGTCATAAACTGTCATTGAAGTTGTTGTTAGATGTTATGCAAGATGTCATTAGTCCATTGTTGGTAAGACATGTATTACTGTTACAAAATTACTGTTTTGATTATCAATCAAATTGAACCCCTCCCTTACAATCTCCAAATACTGGAATTGTTTTTACTCTTACCATGATTATTACTCATGCTTACCATGCACTTTTTACTTATCTTTGTTTAGTTTGTATGATGCCATTATCACGTTCAATCGGTTGTGCTACTTTAGGCCACTTCAAAACACAGCAGCAACAGGGACGCAAGGCATTCTCATGAACAGACCCTGGTTTTATTAATAAAAAACAAACCAATTAGCTTGCAATCATATTAGCTATCATTTGTTTTCTTAAATCACCTCTCAGGCAAACCAAAAGATCGACAGTGGGTATCAAAGTCAACTGATTAACTTGACAAAATGTATGTACTGTAGCCTAGTAAATGCTATCTGAAAGTGCACATGCAGTAATTTGTTGCAGTTAAGCACCAGAAGTGGTTCTGGAAGCATAAATATGTGCTCTTGACCTCGATGCAAGGGACGCAGATTGCACAACAGTGGGATGACACTATGCCAAAGGATCGTTTTCACACTGTTAAAGCAACTTGAACAAGCCAGCTGCCGTGGATGCGATGGTACTTCAGGATAAATTTAGACTTCACATATACAGTACGCCAACTGTTGAGTGCTTTAATTGCTAACTGTTTTGTCTGTTGGAATCAGAGAAAACAAGAGTAGGTTGTGTAAGCAGTGATTGATATAAAACCACAATCCTTTACATTAGAAAGCAAGTTGCGTAATGTCGATCAGATTAGAAAGTTATTGCATATTAATGCCAGGGTATCTAGGTCTAGAGAAGTGCTTTGTGAAATTCATCAAAAGCCAGCTCTACAGTTTCATCTGCAGTGCAAAGCAAAGCATCTAGAATGATTCTAGAATTCTAGAATGATTCAGCATTAAATCTGAGACATACTGTAGAACTAAGATTATGAAAGGGTAATCTCAGACCAGATTATTATACAATACCTGTTACGTACATTTCATTTTACAGTATTTCATTTGGAAGTATTAACTTGAGATGGCTTGAGTCTTATGGTCTGAAAACTCTCTTTCACTCTCAATTCAATTCAATTCAAGAAAGTTTTATTGTCATGAACGTTTTAGTAACATTACTGGCAAAGCTCAATTACATGCACACACTTTACAGATTGTACAACATACCAATGTGTTGAACAGAACTGGAAAATTAATACAATAAGTTAAAGCAACAAAAGAACATTATCAACATATCTACAGTATCAATAATAACAAACATACAATGACTTTCGCACATGTCCCTGAGGTTATTATGGCAGGCTGCTACGGATTTTGCAGCTATACAGTAGAGCGGCCAAATCCTTGTTGTCTCTGAAAATGTGATTCTGCCTCATTTGTGTTTGTTTGAAACTCTGGTATGGATGAATTGAATTTATTGAATGAAAATTGCCTGATTTCCTCATATTTAGTGTATTCCGTTAGGAGTCTCCACAGCGCCCAGGCTGCAGTGCAAGCACAGCCTCTCCTCTCTCCACATTGGTCTGCGCCTGCCTTTTTCCATGATGAGGTTGTGCTCACCGAGTCTGTACATTGTCAAGGTTTTCCTGAGTTTTTAGGTATTTTACTGTACTTATGTAAGTAGCTGTGTACAGCCTTTCTCTCTCTCTCTCTCTCTCTCTCTCTCTCTCTCTCTCTCTCCTGTCTCTCTCTTTCCGAGTTTTTCCACTTTGTCGGTTGCTGCTCCGGTACACGTGCTTGTACCGGTGGTTTGCCGTAGGAGCGGGTAATTTCCTGTCTCCCCGGCAGCCTGTGTGCATGTGAGATTACAGGATCCTGCCGGGTCGCTTGCCGCTGCCGCTGCCACTGCTGCTGTCTGTATCGATCTGTATCCACACTCAGGCACCAGACGCACACTGCGTGCGTGGAGGAGGGATGTGGCACACAAGCTGCCTGAAAGCTTCCTTAAAATCCAATCTAACCACCACCAACACACACACACACATACACACACACAAACACACACACTGATACACACACACAGACAAAAACACACACACATCACACACACACACACACACACAGATGCACACACACACACACACACACACACACACACACACACACACACACACACACTCAGTTAGATGCATTTAGATAGATAGATACAGTAGATACTTTATTGATCCCCAGGGGAAATTCAAGGTCTTACCGAAAAACTATAAAACATCACAGAAAAATCAGCTCATATAGAACCCATTACATGCACAGACACATCTTCCCACATAAGATTAAAACCTTTTCTTCTACATTAAGCTCAAATTGAATCTGTGTGAGACATGCTGGAATTGCATGTTTTAGCACACACAGACCCTGGATCTTATAACATAAACACGTGTGTTTCCCTTTCTTTATGTGGAGTGGGAATTATGGTAAAACAACAATGTAATATAGTGTGATACCTTTGTAATGTGTTTTATAGATCTCTGGTTTTAGTATAATCTTTATTGTTTATATTGCTGCGACTTGGGGGCCTACCGCTTCGGACTTGTAACGACCAGTAGGAACGGCTGAAGTGCCCTTGAGCAAGGCACCTAACCCCTCAATGCTGCCCGAGCGCCGCTGTAGCAGCTGCGTTGGGATTAGTGTGTGCTTCACCTCACTGTGTGTTCACTGTGTGCTGAGTGTGTTTCACTAATTCACGGATTGGGATAATTGCAGAGACCAAATTGCTTGCTCAGGGGTACAACAGTGGTAGCCGGGAATCAAACCCACAACTTTTCTGGCTACTGCATGCTAGGCCAGCTCCTTAGCCACTGCATTACCCCTATATGGCAACTACATGACCAAATAGACATCTGTTAGCATGCTAGCAAGCACTGATCAGTGCTGTTGATGGTGTTTGCGAGTTTTATCTATGCATTACTTCTGGTTAGTTAGCTCGCTAGCTTGCTAGGTCATCCCTATGTTCCCTGGGTCCTATGTTCTCTGGGTCCTATGTTCCCCGCTCGGGGTTAGGGTTAGGGTTAGGGTCCTATGTTCCCCAGTCCCATACAAAGCGGAGAACATAGGACCCGGGGAACATAGGTACGCTCCTGTTTTCAACCAAAACTCATTTCCCAGAATCAGATTCAGATTAATTTGGCCTAGTGAGTTAGCACACACAAAGGGATTTGTTTCCACTGCGTTAAGACAAGTTGTGCTTCATTTCTGGCCGTAGATGTTGCACCTCACGTGCACACAGGCTGCTAAGCAGGTTTACTGTGGGTCCTTCAGAGGACCTAATCAAGCAGTTACTGTGAAGGATCTAATCAAGCAGTTACTGTGAAGGCCACAGTTACTTTTAGAGACGCAGCATGGCATGGGGCCACAGCATGGAGCTGATTGCTGGATCGTGTGGTGGGTGGTGTTAAAAAATAGGGTGTAGAATGGTACGTGTGTGTGTGTGTGTGTGTGTGTGTGTCTTTGTCTTTGTGTAAGTTAGAGCATATACATATAAGTGTGTGTGTGTGTGTGTGTGTGTGTGTGTGTGTGTGTGTGTGTATGTGTCTGTATGTGTGTGTGTGTGTTTGTATGTGTAGTGAGAGCATCTAAATCTATTGCCAGTTTGTGTGTGTGTGTGTGTTTGAGTTTTCTGGCAGTAAGTTGGTAATTACCGTCCTCACAACGGTCATCTCGTTTTGCTGTGACAAGCATTTCACTCGGACTTATGTACGCACAACGCATTGTGTCGGCAGCAGCCTCACCAGAGGAGAATGTAAAACTCGCCGCAGTGGAACACACATAACTCTCTCATTTTCACAGGGCCAATCCAGGCTCCACTGTGACTAAATGTGCACGTTAATTCCCCCAGCAGCCGGCCCCCCATCTGTGCCTTGATGTCTATTGACAGATTATGCAAACTCATTTCACTCTGCCTTCAACGCGACCACGAGCAGCAGCCTTTCTCTCTCTCTCTCTCTCTCTCTCTCTCTCTCTCTCTCTCTCTCTCTCTCTCTCTATCTCTCTCTCTCTCTCTCTCTCTCTCTCTCTCTCTCTCTCTCTCTCTCTCTCTCTCTCTCTCTCTCTCTCTCTCTCTCTCTCTCTCTCTCTGATGTTATTGCCGTGTCGTTTTCTCGCTTTCTTTTCTTCTCTTTTTCTTTTTACACGCACTACTTGTGTAACATGACGAGGTAATCAATCGTAAGGAGGGGCCTATCGGCCTGTCTGCAGGATAGACGAAATTGGCAATTGGCTACAATTTGGTTAGAACAAATGGCTTTTCTCTCTGTCAGTGGCGGCTGCCATTGTCATTCCACTGCTTTGCAATTACCAGAAAATGTGTGCTCTTAGCCCGTTTGTCAGCTATTATCAAAAACAATGGCTTTCACCAGACGTCCAGCCCTAACGGTCACTGGAGATGATGCTTCAGTGTTCCTTGATCTGGGGGCAAGAGTGGGGTTGGAGAATGAGCTGGGGTACCTTTTTAAATGCCCTGTCAGTGCCTGCCTGACAGACACACTCACACTTCACACACACACACACACACACACAAGTATATAACCACACCGCCCCTCTCCCTCTCTCTCTCTCTCACACACACACACACACACACAAATATACATAAAATCACTCTTTCTCTCTCTCTCTCCCACTCTCTTTCTCTTTCTCTCTGTTACACACACATAAATACTGCTCATGGGCAGTACAAAAAGTCGGTGGTGACAAGGTGTTGCTATGGATACCTGTAAAGTGAACAGGCTTCAGAGGACGTGTCGGCGCACCCATGGAGACCACAGATTCATTCCGGAGCGCTGTTTGTTTTGTGGAAAACAGGGGCGACCTTATGTGAGTCAGCTGTGCTGAGATTGTCGTCGTCCTCGGCAACAACAGCCTTATATCCTAGAGACAAATTTTTGTTTTATACAAACAGTGCCGCTCAACGTACAGAATGATTTGCATTATCGCACGAGTATACAATATGTCTTGCTAAACTTTTTTCTAACAGGAGCATTGAGCGTTGATGCTATTTTAAAGTAATGCTTTTGATCACAGAGTGTAACAGACGATCAGTAAGACGACTGCTGCTCACAGGCAGTGTAAGTGAATGAGTACCCCAAGCTTGATTAAGGAAGTTGTGTATTGACATGTTTGAAGAAGGTGAATTCCCAGGCCCAGATTTAGCCCTACATATCAAATCAGCGTTAACCTTAGCTATCAGCATTGTATATCAAAACCGCTCTGCAGTAATAGAGATTTGGAAGACATTCATCAGCTGTAAATTAGTTGCATTCTCCAGAGCCTTCCTAACTCTGTGTCATTTCCTGCCAAAAGAAGAAGACTAGGAGCCTGAAACACTCTGCTGTATTGTCAGACTAAAACCATTCTACTAGCTGAAAGATCACAATAACTAGTAGCCTCCTAGATGATATTTGTGTCATGTATTTGAACTTGACAGGCACTGTTTTGTTGCCTTTAGATGGCACAAGGCTAAGGCTCTGTCGGAGAAACTGTGGCACCTGTACAACAGCAGACAGCACGAGGCAGCATAATAAGTTCTGCGCTCCGGATAGCAGGATATGACAGATACTTCTTTTTTCCCCTTCTTCTTTTTTTTAGAAAAGGTAACCCTGCCACTCTTTGGGAGACAAATTCATGCGGAGAACTGGAAAAAGAGAGAATATGCAGAAACAGGCAGCACCCCCAAAATACCTGCAGCCCCTGTTCGAGAGAGAGAGAGAAAGAGAAAGAGAGAGAGAAATGGCTTCTCGAGTGTGTCACGCGCCTCTGTAAATGACTGGCTGGGATAAGAGAGAGCATCTCTCACTCCAGGCTATTTCTTTCGGTGGGTTACATTACGGCACGGAATAGCATTCCGGAGTCATATTTCACCTGGCGGTTCTCCCTTCCCTTTTTTAAGGTGACATTTCAGGTGACACTGTCACCCTCATTGTGAGTCCCATCGAAACCGTAGCTTTCCTCTGGGACCTAAATAGACCAGAAAATGCCAAAGTATGGAAACTATGCAAATGAACCTTTGTGAGCCATCAGAATCATTATTAGTATTATTATTATGACTGTGCATGACGGGATTTCGTGATGAAAAGAAGGAGCTTGAGTTTTTTGTAGCATCCATCAATATGGTAATTTTAACATTTACTTCCTCTCTGTGGCTGCAGTTTCCCGTGACTTTAAGAAGCCTTGGAACTATATCAAGAAAACGCATATGCATGATGTGCGTACACACACACACACACACACACACACACACACATACACACACACACACAAACCCAAAGACAATCCAAAACACACACACACACACACAATACACAATCAGACCCACAGACACTCCGAAACACACACACACAGAGAAAGAGAGACAAATAATAAACACTCGCAAGTCACCTTCACTCACAATCATGCTCAGTCATTTCCACGTGCATGCCAGGTATTTCCTCCAGAGTTGTTTTGTTTCCCTATTCAGTGGCAAAATTGCCACAATGAAATATTGAAATCTCAAATGTCCACAATAGTTGGCTGACATCAACTTTCTTCTGAATTAGCCATGCCATGCAACACTTTGTTCTGTTGATGCCACGTCATGTGTTTGTTTCACGTTCAGCTCGGCTGCAGTATAACAATTCTACAATATGCTGTAATCAAATGGGCTTGTAACAAAATGGCAAGATAACGACCATTTATCTTTCTCCTTTTATAATCAGCAGTAATTGGAAACAGAACAGTAACAGAAAGTAGAAAAGCACCTTAGGTGTCAGAGCAGCACTGTACACTTTAAATTAGTTTGAAATGGCAATCTAACAGTTTTATAAACAAATCTAATGTTGTCCTGTTCCCTACTGTATGTTGAGATTGGACTTTATTCATAAAGTCAAATTTGTTGCCATAGTTCACTGTCTTTTGTACCATCAGAATTAATAAGTAATATTACAATGTACACAATGGCTATTCTTTAAGAATGGTGTTTTTTATGTGTTTATAATAGCTTTCCCTATAGTCCTTATAGTGATATGTGAAAACATGCTTGTTTTTTTTCATAAAAGCATGGAACTTGGTAAAGTTGTACTGTTTGCCACCCTGAACCCTTTTAGAAATGGAGTCATCACAAAAATGCCTCCTGTTGGGCGTGGCAGTCATTTTGTTTTCTGCCATAACCAAATTATGCATTTTGCATCATATTTCCTTTAATCACACAAAATAATTCAAAAGAAGGTGATGTCAACCCCATGTTTTGATGGTCAAGAATTACTCTGATGCCACAACATCATAAAATGTTATGGTGAATAGTTGATGGGGACTTTATATCTGTAATTTCTGAAAATACACAGGGAAAATACTCAGCCAAACTGTACAAGTGTGCCAAGTGTCATGCTTCTATGAAAAAGTAAACATTTTACCTGAAATTTGGCACATATCACCTGGACTAGCTATCTATGAAATGTTAGTTCCATTGTTTATGCATAAATGTTAAATAGCTCTGTCATACAGTAACTCAAAATACTTTAGCAGCCATCTCAACAGAGTGGACCAAAGGGGCTGAGCTTAACTGCTGTGCTGTGTAATCTCTTCAGATGTACAGTATCTCTATACCGATGCACTAATTAAACAGAAACACCTTTGCACAACTTTGGCATAGTAAGCATTATATTGCTCTCTTCAATTCCAG
>NW_027468640.1:14901312-14936312 GCF_046254945.1 Alosa pseudoharengus
AATTACAGCTGGCTCTTTGTAAATGCTTGTCTCAAAACATTAAAAAGGCAAAGAGGAGAGAAGCGAAGAGAGAGGACAAGAGAAAAATGAGAGAGAGAGAGAGAGGGGGGAGAGAAAGAGAGATGGAGAGGGATCGAATGAGAGAGATGACATAGTAAGAACAGAAGAAAGTAGAAGGGAGAAGAGGGAGAGGCTGAGAAAGACATGGTCCAATTATACTGGCATCCATGTCTGATTGCGACTTATTGATTGTGTGACATAATGATCGGCACTCCGTGTCAGATGCCCCTCAGAGATCATAACTAATGCCCCCACACACACACACACCCCTGTATAGAGACTGCACTCATGTCTCCTCAGCCTCCCCCACCCCCACTCGACCCCCCCCCCCATGTTCGGTTCTCGTCATGTCCCCGTGAGGGACAGGCAGTGACAGGCCGATAAACTGAGGCCACCGCTGCCCTTTGTGCTTGTCATCATAACCTTTCTAAAAGCTTGTGAAGCACGCACTTTGGGAGCGGCCCGTGGGGAGAGCCAAGACAGTGATGCACACACTCAGCGCTAGCTTTCATAGCCTAAAAAGAAAGTGAAAACAAACAAACCCAATGACTATTAATGATATTGATCACAGATGTTTTGCGCCCAGTAAACCTTGGCTTATATTATTGTCACCATATAGGGTTGATTTGGCTAGCTAATTAACTTGACAATAATAAAAAAAAATGTACAAGGGAAGGAACATGACAATGCTAGTCTAGTTCCGCTAACACTTTCTTAGATCACATGATTGCATGTAAAGAGTTACAGACTACCACCAAAACTCCTTCAACCACTATTTTCCCGTGGTAGGCTAGCTCCCATGAGTTGCCAAAAAGTGAACTTCAAGAGTAAAGCATACTTAAAGGGACACCAGGCAACGTTTTCGTGTTAATTAATCATCTTCATAAGTCGGTATATGGTTAAATGACTCATTATGGGGCGAATGAAGGCTCTCTCGCCCGCCCCTACTGCCTGTAGGAAGAATATCCCACTTGCAAATTCGGTGTATCCTTCCCGCCGACCTTCAGTCTCAGACATTGCGAGAAGCAGGATCAGTTTACATCCTGCATCCCCAACACAGAGGCAGGCTAACGAAACGCTAGCGATTGTTGCAAACGTGTGTACAGTGTTGCCACAGTTACCTTGAAAAAGTAATCTGATTACTGATTACTGATTACTCCTTTAAAAAGTAACTTAGTTACTTTACTGATTACTTGATTTTAAAAGTAACTAAGTTAGATTACAAGTTAGTTTATTAGTTACTTTCAGCAGCTGCCGACAACACCCCCACCGCCTTAAAATAAAAATTATAACCGGTTTTGCCAATACTCACTATACAGGAAGTGCATTTTAACAGTAATGTCAGCAATGTATAGCAGACATCCCAACCTAACCTACTTAGATACTGAAATTCAGATGTTTGTTCAATAATGTCTAAGTACACCAAAAAAGGAAGGCCTATTGATAGAAATTGTTATAGTAAAAAATTTTTTTTTTCATGTAGCCTTGGCAACTAGCCATCTTGTATAGGCCTGAGTAATATGCAAATGAAATTACACTTGTTAAACTCACCTCAACAAGTCTTTTGCAATCATTTAACCCGCCGTGAGCAATGCTAAAGTCGCTGTTACAAACAGTGCAGTGTGCAAGACTATCATTATGTTTTAATCTTATGAGACAATTGGGTACACTTTTGTGTAGTCTGATGTGAAATGGGTCTTAAATCTTACTTTTTGAGGGGCACTGACGCTGCCATGACGCTCCTGTTCCTAGATACACTGACTGAACTGATTAATTAAGTTTGGGAGAAAAGAGATATAAGCACACTTACACTGAAAACTGATTGGTTGATTTAGCAAAACATACCAGGATGCTCTCTGTCTTGGATGCGCTTCAGGCACAAACGCACCACCCCTCTCTCTCTCCCTCTCCGTTGTGTGCGAGTTAAACTCATATGCACACGCGATTTGAAGTCCGGTCTGGCTTGCGTGCTCTTGTTCGCTCTAGGGTCCGGGAGATTTTATGTAATTTGCGGGCGTCAGGAAGCCGCTATCAATACGTGGGAGACTCCCAAAACTTCGGGAGACTTGGGATGTCTAGCTAGACAGCACTTTGTCGCCAGCACAGAATGTACAATGTACCTTAATGTTGTCATGTTTAGCTGACACAAACTCAAAGTAATGACCGATAAAATGTGCATCCCTCTCTCTCCCTCCATTGTTGTTTACGTTTGTGTCGCTGCGTGGTTTTACACGTGAATTGTGCTCATGCTGAAAACGTGAGCATAGCCTACATGACATTAATCCCCAAACAAGAAGAAAGCAAAGAATATATCTATTTACTAAGGAAAATTACAAAAATAGTAACGCACAGTAAATTAGATAAGTAACTTTAATCTGATTACTGGTTTGTAAATAGTAGCGTGTTAGATTACTCGTTACCGAAAAAAGTGGTCAAAATAGACTAACGCGTTACTAAGTAACGCGTTACTGGCATCACTGCGTGTGTATAATGGCAGAGCCGGCGAATAAGCAGCGAAAACCCTTGACGGAAGATAAAAAGAAAAGGAAAAGAGCTTCAGACCGAGCGAGGGCTCGCACACATATCGACACGTACAGACGGTAGGGGGAGCTTCGTAGAGAAAAAGCATCAGGCTTGCCTGGTATCCCTTTAACGCTTACCTTAAAGGAAAATTCCGGTTTTTAGCACTTTAAGGCCCTTTTCTGGTTTGTTTTGGATGAACCAGAGTGGTGGACACCGAAATTTTGACGATTGGTCCTGTGTCGACTTTTCTGACTCGTTTTGAATCGCCTTTTCACTTCTCAGGGTTGCTGGCAATGGGCATACTGTAGTAGGCTACTCAAACATGTCCTAAAACAACCCTTAACGTTCGTTTTCAAAACTGTGCAACTCACCGAGTGGTTAGTGGAGTTCGTTGACTATTAAAAGCAAATATATCGGCGCAATGTATGATTCGTATTTGAACCTGAAGCATAGACAGTGGCGCAGCATGCAATGAGTCTTTCAACAGAAATCAATGGGATTTTACAAAATGGCAAATAAAAGACGACAGAAACTGTATTTCGCTACGCTACTTGTTTTGGAACATCAACGAACACCACTAACCACTCGGTGAGTTGCACAGTTTTGAAAACGATCGTCAAAATTTCGGTGTCCACCACTCTAGTTCATCCAAAACAAACCAGAAAAGGGCCTTAAAGTGCTAAAAAACGGAATTTTCCTTTAACACGGTATGATATGCACTGTCCGTACAAACTGTCTGTGCAACACCAAAATATTTCGCCTGTGCAGACTTCACATTCACATTGACTATGGAGTGACCTCAGAACTACAAATGCCCCTTCTTACCCCTTTAGCCCCAACCCCCGTCAAATGCCCCCTATCAGCCCCCTCTGGTGTGTGATCATCTGCCCCTGGTGGCCTCTGCGTCCATGGAGCTCCATCATCATTGCGTTCTACCTGGGGCTCCAGCTGGATACACGAGGGCTCTTTGTTCCTTTGTATCCACTGGCTAATGGGCCATTAATCTGTGGCTGTCTCACTGCCGTCTTCCGTTGGTGTGGGCGCGCGCGGAAGCACCGATGGGGTCGAACGCTCGGGGGCCTGTCACACCGTCACGTCGACTGTCACCAGGACGACGCCCTGGGGAAGCGTGATCTTTTCCCGGCCGTTCGGAAGCCGCAAATTGCCAGAGATTAGCCAAGGCAAGAAATGTAAATGATCGAGAGACGAGAGAGGAGAGAGGTCAGCGCGTTCAATCGTCTTAAAAACATGGCAGACGTGAAAGGTTAGAGGCGCTGGGAACCGAATGCCATGATGAAGATTTAAAACGACACACAAAAAAGCAAAAGCAAAAAGCATGGCCTGTATTTAAATTATACAGAGAAAGAACCTTTTAAGGTTAGACCGACGGCCCTTTATACACAGCCAGCCATGTAGAAAAGTTAAAGGTTGATTAAGGGGTAAATTAGTGTAACTATGCAAACAGCATAATAATAGCAAGCCATCTCTGAGCTTTGAACGTGAGAGGTCATGGTTGTGTAATGTACTGTGTGTGTCTTACGTTAGATGGGTTATTAATGATTAAAAGAGGCAGCAACACATTGACACCTCTGTTCCTCTGGAACAAAAGCATATGTGGTGACAGGGCGATGTTTTACACCTGCGCTATGCCGCATCTGAACGATGCATCATATTGCATCACCCCAGCAATTGTTTAAATAAGGTTTTAAGCCGTTCATTCAGCCCAGATGCTTTAATCAATTATCAAGACGGGAGGAGGTGTACATAGAGGACTGTAATCATGGGTCACTGCACCCACACAGGACACTGTGTTCTAAACACAGTACATCTGTGTGTGTGTTGTGTGTGTATGTGTGTGTGTGTGTGTGTGTGTGTGTGTGTGTGTGTTGTGTGTGTATGTGTGTATTTGTATATGTGTGTGTATGTGCAAACTGACATTTTCATTAAACGAAAACATACTGCAAGGCAGCATCGGATAATCTTGCTAATATATTTCACCCTGTCTAGAGCAGAAGCTCAGCATGTATGTAGGCAGGCAGGGAGGGAGGGAGAAGTGGGCAAGGTGTGTGTGTGTGTGTGTGTGGGAGGGGGGTGGTTGACCCTGGGGGTGTCAATTGCGGTGGTATGGAAATTACATTGGCTATATGTCAATGGTAATGTGTCGGGTGGCAGGGTCACCTAATTGGTTTAAAAAAAGTAATGTGGCGTGGAGAGGAGAAGTCAATATGTGATGTCCCAGAGCAACCAGGGGGCCTATGGATCAGGGGAGAACCGAACGACACAGAACAGAACGTGGCCATCCGGCCAAGGACCAGGGGCCTGAGCCAAGCAAGACGATCCGACGCAGAGAGGAGAATCAGCAACAAGCTAGCCGGCCGCAGGACAGAGATTTTAAATACAGTTCAATGTGCTAAGTGCTTTTCGGAAAGACAGCTATACTAGCTGTGGTGATAAGTTGTGTGTGCATGACACACGCTGTAAGTGCGAAAAGGTAAACATCAACATGTAAAGGGTTTATCTGTAAACTGACCTGCCGTTTCAGGTATGATCAGGGTCGGACTGGGAACAAAATTCGGCCCTGGCAATTTTCTCCTGGACCGGCCCACCACTGGACCGACGACCCCCCCCCCAAAAAAAAAAAAAAAAATCCTCCCATAAATAACAAACACCCCGTATTATGCTGTAGCAACACTTCATCAACTGAACCCAAACATTACACATTTAGATTTGAGATCTAATCACAATAACACGGGGGTCCGGGGGTGTCTCTCCGGGATTTTTTTTTTTTTAATTCTGGTTGCTAATCACACCATTTTAAAGTGATTTGAGAGGGACAGGATTCAGGGATAGGCAAGACAGATTCTGTCTGTCTCACGTCATGTTACCCCATGCATTAAACCACATGTCACTGCTTGACTAAATGAAAAATATAGGCTACTGAACATGATCATTGTCATAGTTGACAGAAATTACGTTTTGTGCCAACATGTTGTAGAAACACAACCACAGCCTTAATTTGGTGCAAATCTCCCTTACTTTGGTTATAGTCCGCGATTCACATTAACTGTAGGCTATCACCACAAGTGTATAGCCTACTAAATGTTTTTGCCCAAGTTTGTGTGCTGTCATCACATTTTGCAATATTAGGCTACCTTCGTTACTAACCTACCAGTTGATGGCCTACTTTTTACCTGCCTTTTTATCTGCATCGACTCGCGAATCGCGATTGATTGTGCATCTAATGTAGCCTAACACTCAGTGGGGAGACTTCCACTTTCCAAGTTTCACTTTCACTGTCGTTGTGAGCTAAAAGGCTAGGGCTACTACAGTATGGGAAATACTTTGAAGTTCCTTTTGAGTAGGATCAGCTCCAAAAATGAATGGATTTTTCTTTAACCTGTGCTATACTTTTCCACCAAGTTGTGCGGAAATTGTAGACTACCCGTAGTTTTTTTTTTTATGTTGACAGAACCGCACTACAGTAGCCTACATGGTTCAGTAAATGGAAGCTCTTAGTAGCGCGTGCAACTAATGTCTATAAAAACAATATATTTATGGAATAAAACTAGACCTCTGGTTGCTGTTTATGGTTAAACTGTGATGATGTGAACAGCAGCCAGCGGAGGGCACCTACTAGGCTACCATGCACTCGTAGGCTATTCCCCACAAACCTAGCGGCTGCTTGGACAAATCCACTTGAGGGTTGGGGCAGGGGGGCGCGATCGTAACACACAGTGAACCTGTCATGAAGAGGCCAAAATGATTGACCTGTCAAAATGATTGACCCCCCAAGCCAAATGGATGCAACTGCATGTATAGGCTAGGCCTATGCCTACATGACGGGCCGCAAATAGGCTAAATAACTTATAAAAAAAAAAAAAAAAATCCCGGAGGTCACCGGCCCACATGTGGTTGTACAGATTACCAGTCCGAGCCTGGGTATGATATAGCTACACTGCCCCATTCGATCTCAACGCTAATCTTATCCCCTCTTGTTAGTGATTGGCCTGCCATCCGGGAAACGTAATTTTTTTGAGAAGACCCAGACATATCTCAGTGAAATGATAATGAGCAGAGATGCTAGACAGGCGGGGCCAGGCATGATAAAGCATATAAGCAATTACAGTATAACCAGTGAAATCAGCACATAATGTTATATACTCAGGTTGACGTATCTACATAGCATTGCTTCGGCCCTTTCAGTGAATAATTTAAAAAGTCAGTGGTAATAAACAGTTGACAGAAACACTGACATTTAGGAAATATTTGATAAAGCATAAACTACCAATAAGCCTACTTTAAGCATAGGCCTACTTTACTTTAAGTTAGTTTCATTACTGAATATTAATCACAGTTTCTTTACTAATTATTAATTTGGTTGGTTTCATTTCTGATTATTAATTAAATATCCAATGAAGCTCCAACAATATGACTTCCAGTAATTATTAGGCTTGACCCGAGGGAGTCACACCCTCACAGTCTCAGATCTACGTCATTGAAATGTCGACCGAATGCCTTCTAGAGTCCCACACCTCAGGTCACGAGTCACTCGTTTGAATAGTTTGTCTGTCACAAAGTTTCACCTCCAGCAAGTTTGTATGTCATATTCCCTCGACAACAAACCGCATGAGTCACACACTGGCAGACAATGCCATCGAGAAAATAAAATAAAGCAAAATAACGCTTTGTTTACATCAACCTCTTTCACACGCCACTGTGTAGGCCATGAATAATTTCTTTTTTATATTGTTACTACCAGAACAGAAATAAATCATAGGAGACCAAAGACAAAAAAAATCCAACAAATGTAAACATCATAAATCATGTTAACTCATCAAAATGTAAACAGAAGGATCTTCGGTTGATAAAGTCCAGGCCTTCAGGCGCACTTGAACGCATAATCATATATTGCAGTTTTTACTCTTACAACTGGAGATATACTGTCATTGTCAACCACTGTGTTATTTTCGCTTGTAGTGATATATAAATGATATACACACATGTTTGAAGACAGATTTCATAGATATATAAATCCCTCAATTCTTCACAAGCATTGTGAACATATTCAAGGTCAGTTGAGCTGATTCAGAAGACTCACACATAGGCAACAAAGTGGGGAACAAGACATTTTTATGTGTGACACAACTTTTGGAGATCACGCTACATAGCACAGCACATTTCACTACCTATCAAAAGTACCTGTTCAGCATGCTAACAGCTACATAATGGCTAAGTGACTGACACCGACATTAAAATTCCCAAGGACTAATAGACAGATTGATTGAAGAGCGTGTAGAGGGAGACATGCACGTAGTATGCTGAGTGCAAGGCAGAGTGAGGTTTCGAACAGTAGTGCTCTCATACGTGTCTGCTGGCTCGGCAGTGTTGATTACAAGATCTTGTTATCGTTTTGATTTACAAGATGCAAACCACTTGAGCTCAGATGTCTTTGATTTATGAAGGAGATGTTGATGCGGTTTTCTCCAGCGGGTTGAAAGGTCACATCTTTTGGGAACATCGATAGAGATTGTCTTTATTTTTTATTTTTTTTCACTTTCGTGTTTAAGTAACAGAACAATGTCTGCTATGTATTGCTGTTCTGTTTCACATTGTGTTTTACTCTCAGTCATTCATTCGGCCATGTTGCTTGCAATGCTGTGGTGAGATGTATTTTAAGGACAATAACTTGGGGATCAAATAATTTGGTGGACCACCTGCAGCAAGTCTAAGGACTCCTAAGGGGGTCACAGAGGCCTGTTGAAGACAATGTAATGAGCTGCATGTTATTGATGTGTGCATTGTGTGTGTCTATTACGTTGCTCAATAGCTGCAGTCCATGGAATGTGTGTCTGGGGCTGGAATAGTAGCTAGGGGAAGGAGGCGCAGGGTTATCAGAATTGATAATTTAAGTTGTCGCTCTGATTGTTCGTCAATGCATGAAGAAGAGCAGCAGCTGTACGCCGTGGAGGTCTGTAGCCATTGATGTTCTGCAATAAACCTGCTATTTTTATTATTTTTTTTAAAGTATATTTTTTGGGCTTTTTTTATGCCTTTATTGCGGATAGGATAGTGTAGAATGACAGGAAGTGAATGGGAGAGAGAGTCGGGGTGGGATCCGGAAAGGACCACGGGGCGGGAATCGAACCCGGGTCGCCGGCGTACGGTGCAGGTGCCCCAGCCAGTTGTGCCACGGCCAGGGCCATAAATCTGCTATTTCAAGATTAACTCAAGCTTCTGTTTATGCGACTGATGCACAAGTGACAATGTTATAATATGTTTATTATACATATTATGTACCGTAGTTTCAGTCCATTTGTCTGTGTCCTTTGTAATGATCAGCAAGACGCATTTGACACAATGATGACACATTTGATGCATAAAACACATTTAGCCTGTTAACCATACATGAATTAAGCCTAGTGCTAGACTAACAGCTTCTCTCATTGAAGTTTTGGTTTAGTCCAGTACTAGGCTTAATCCATGGGAGGTCAACTGCAGCTTCTCTATAATAAGATGCAAACACCAGTCAGGGGCGTCGGACTGGGGGTTAAACCAGTACTGATTGCCAGAGCCCCAAGGCGAGGGAGGGCCCTTAAAAGGTCTGGAATATATGCATGGGGGAGGGGGGAGACATGGGGGCCCATCAAGACAGCCTATGCATAGGGCCCAGGATCTTGTGCTATGCCCCTGACACCAGTATCATGGGTTTGTGATCACACACACATACTGATACTACCGTACCAGTGATCAACACTGTTCTCTAGGTCACTTTGGGCTCACACACACATACTGATACTACCAGTGATCAACACTGTTCTCTAGGTCACTTTGGGCTCACACACACCAGTGGAGGCTCCTTCATTGAGGAAAGGGAGGAACACCCTCCCTAAAATTTCAAAGAAAAATAAAAAATATATAAAGTGAATTACTAATCTGATAAATTACTGTTAATATTACTATTTTTAACACTTTGAATGAACAAAATCGTTCCCCTAGGTCAAAATGCCAACAGCACCCCTATCGCTATTGAAAATTACTGCATGGAGGAGCTTCCTCCTCAAGCCCCTCATTGAAGTCCATTATAAACGCCTCGGACCCCAGCGGCTCGTGAATCACGTCGTTTTCAATGGCCAAGGGAGGAAGCTCCTCCGTACAGTAATTTTCAATTGCGATAGGGGGTGCTGTTTTTAGCGGCAACGGTTCAAGAACGTCATCTGCAGTCTACGAATCTTAGGTTGAACGGAAAGCTTGTTTGTTGTTTGCTCGTGAAATAAACTGTACAATGGAATCAGAGGACAATCTCAAATCTTTTATACATTCAAATACACTGCGAATACACTGATGTATGATGAATGTTTATCAAAGCAGGAAGACCAGCTCCAAAAATTCATATTCCAAAACAAGATGGTAAGGCTAGTGTAGGCTACTGAATGCTACATAGTCAGACAAATAGGCTACTCATGGCTAACTGGTAACGTTAGCACAGAAAACAATCAGCCATAGCCTACTGCTGGCCTGTCACATACGTAGACAGTTCACTTGGTGATACTGATTTTTGGATAGTTATGAGTTGTTATAATCATCCAAGTTATGCCTTAACTAAACAATTGTTAAATAAGGTTCTTGTTGTTATGTTCTTGTTTTCACCGTTCTAAATGTATCTTTGGATGGTAACATTGTTAATGAATGTTTCAGACCATGATGCATTCCTTTAATGACGTCTTCAATAACATTTGCCTTTTGCCCCCCCCCCCCCCAGAGAATGTCAGAACAGCATTTATTGCACAACATTGCCAGTTAAAATGCTACATAGTACATACTGCTGCTATCAATGTGTCTGGGTAGGCGGCCTACATACTCTAATTGTTCACATATGCCACCAACACCATCACAACCTCACATTTGCCACTAACGCCAATCAAGCAGACATTCCTTCCTCCGTTATTTTTTTAACCACCAGCCGCCACTGACACACACACACTGATACTACCAGTGATCAACACTGTTCTCTAGGTCACTTTGGGCTCACACACACATACTGATACTACCAGTGATCAACACTGTTCTCTAGGTCACTTTGGGCTCACACACACATACTGATACTACCAGTGATCAACACTGTTCTCTAGGTCACTTTGGGCTCACACACACATACTGATACTACCAGTGATCAACACTGTTCTCTAGGTCACTTTGGATAGAGGCGTTTGCTACATGGATGCTTGCAAATTTACATTTGATCGTTTCAAAAAATCAACGACTCAGAGGTTATCAGAGAAAATGGATAAACAAAAAGTTCCCTGTCCATTGCTCACAGAAAATGGGTCAAGTAATTATGATTACTTACACTCAGGTTCTATCAAGTGATCGATCATCATTATGGAACTAATGATATGATTCCCTGATAATGTACTGCACAATGTAATATAGTATTACTCTTCATATAACTGCACACTGGCATCCATTGGCCTCATGAAAAACAATGCTGATTAGAAACAGATCTCGTGCTTATTTTTCCTTGATGTACTGTACTGTATGTACTGTATGTAGATGTAAAGAAAATATTCTAATTATACTGTAGGTACATTGATTTCATCTCAATTTTATTCTAATCAAAGCAAATTATGTTATTCCAAACACAAAAGGAAGCTTAATTACTGTGATGTTTCAGTGAAAACACAAGTCTCCAATCCCACAGTGCCATATGTCCCTTTCTCAATACACCTGCATGAACTGAAACACCTAAAAATTACAGAGTACCGCCATGAAATAAACTGTATGGCATGTGTGTCTAATGTGTCTACGGCTATGAATGCTCGGAGAAGTGCATAAAACAAATTTAATCTAGAGTTTGCACATGCAGTTTCCATTAGTATGTGCTGAAAGGAAACCGCACATAAAGGCAACTGGGAGAGGCACATGGAGATATATATATATATATATATATATATATATTATCAAAACTTCCTTCCACCGTTTCAATTATGATTATGCACAGAGGCAGAATTTGTAGGCATGTTGACAGCATATAAAAGGATGGGAGGCTGTAAAACAGGGCAGAATTGCAGTCGGTGGAAAGAAAAACACACTCACACACACACACACACACACACACACACAATACACACCACATACATGATGTGAGAGGGTAAGAGTGAACTCCATGATTGAAATTGCTCTCTCTCTCTCACACACACACACACACACACTTTCTGCTTCGTTTTTAAGATGTAAGGCATTGACTCGTTTTATGGCTTCCCGGCATGAAATTACACACCTAATGATGGACCATATACATACATTACGAGACTCTTCTCATTGCCACCTCAATGGTCATTTCCTTTGTAAAGCATTAACATTTGCTACCTAAGAATGCCTAACATGGTGCCATCGCATCATTTGGTCTAGCTGAGACCGTTGTTTCTTTCTGAAGCAAAATGTTTCCATCTACTTCCAGTTCTATTTCTAGTTTTCAATCCCCCTGGTAATCATATAGTCGCCTGGTCCTACCAGACTGGCCACTTTCCATTGCCAAGCGTTAACTTCCTTGAAGGCGAGTACTCTGTTGAAGTTTAAAACTATTGGATCTGCCCAGAGCCACTCTGGATCTGCCATAACCAATCACTAATATTTGGTTGTGACGTATGTCATGCTCAAACTAGCGCACAACCTCGTTGAACGCCATCGTTCTCAGCCCTGTTCTCTGATTGGACAGATAAAATTTGGCCTGCAGAAAACCAGCAAATATACCGAAATCCCAAACGACGTACTGAAGGAAAATTAAAATTGAGCGGATAGGTTAACGGATAGTACGTTGGAAGGCGAAGCCAGGCTAATCATATAGCACCGTAGATTATTATTTGACATGAACGCCAACATGGTTGCATGTTAACTTATTGAATGCCAAGTTGTTTTCGGGAGCTTTGTCCTAGAGTGCCAGCAATCTAGACCATTGTTGATGATTTTTGTACAGCCACAGCATATTCTGTGTTATAGCTATGAACACATACAATGGCTCGATTAAAAGGTGAGACTTTAAGGTCTCCGTGGGTGCAAACCGTGTATTTCTACACGCCTCTGTTCCTGAGAAATCCCAAGCTAAACAGTGGCTAGTTTTCAACAAAATCGCTATTTTTTTCTAGAAATGGAGATATACTGTAACGTCTTTCATGAAATATGAAGTGTTGCCTGTTACTTTCCGGGAAGTGATCAGCGAGACCTGGCAAGACTGCCACCTAGTGATAGACCCACGAAAATGACCTGGTTTTGACCTGACGTGCATGCGCCACTGATTCGACCCAAAGCGGCAACCGAGTTATGATAAAATGTCCAGATAAAATGTCCAGATTGTGCGTTTTCATGAGTTTTCGATCGTCATATATTTCATTTCCATTCATCACAGAGTTCCCAAAATCACATATAAGGTGTGTTAGAGTGTCTAGTTTTGTAATTAAAAAAAAAAGCTAAAAATGTAATATTACGTTTTTGGCACTCAATGAGTTAAAGACATGAGAGGCTATTTTTTGTTGTTGCGTTCATTACCCTGGCCACAGATCAATGCCAATCAAACATGGCCTCAGCACATTGGACGACACTGGAGGTGCATCCTGCCTCCCATTCATCTCTGTAATTTGAGCAGACATTATTGGGGGCCGCTAGTACCATCTGCGACGGTGGCACATCATACAGGCTTGGTGCCCACTGGCATCCTGCACATCATACAGGCTTGGTGCCCACTGGGTTCAAGTTCAGCCCGAGGTCCTTTGCCAAACCCACTCCCCATATTTCCATCCCTCCCAGTCATTTCCTGTCTGATTTCCTATTGTGAACGGTCATAGGCTACAAGACACCCAATCAGCACAATGAACACTTAATTATTCATGTGGATGCCAGATAACCATGAGGGGGTGCTAGATATCTGCTAAAATGGCCCATTTTACCCCTCAGCCTAGTTGTAAACGGCCTTGTGAAATAGCATCTGAGCATATTTTTGACAGACCAAAGTTGCATACCGTCTGTGTCAACATTATCATATAACATATCCTTATCCTTATCCTAAAACAAGGTTAAGAAAAAACATCATCAGGGTACTCAGGCCTGGAGTCCACATTGCCATTGTAAACTGTTTACAATGGCAATGTGGACTCCAGGTCTGAGTACTATAATAGAACCCTCACTAACCATCTACCCCTCTCTCTCTCTCTCTCTTTCTCTCTCTCTTCCTTCTCATACACACACACACACACAGACACACACACACACAGGTGGACGGTGTGAACATCCAGGGCTTCACCAATGGACTGTAAAATGGGCACATGTGTGGTGCAAAGTGAACTACTTACTGTAACGTGCCAGTGACTTGGGCAGATGGGAGAACAAGTGCCAGACTTTTTTCTGTGAGATATTATCCTGCAGATATTATTTCAACAGTGGGGATTTTGCAACACACACATACACATTTGAACCATTTATTTATGTCCAAATGAAGAAAATGATACAGGGACAGCAGCAGGTCTTCACAATATCACGTAATAAGCACAATGCTCTCTCACACACACACACACACACACACACACACATTTCCATAGCTCTGAAGTCAATAGTGGCTTTCAACTCATGGCTCTGAAACGAATGAAATCTGCTTGAGTCAATTGCTGGATGTCTCTTCTTCTCTTTCATTGTGTCCGTATGAGATTAAATGACAATTGGGTCTCCAATCTCTTGCAATCGTGGGTCGTAGACACTATGCAGAACAGTGACCATCTTCCTGATCAATAACTTCATGCAGCATCAGAGAGAAAAACACCACTCTACACCAACTGAAATGTTGACCACTGTAACACTAAATTACTTATGTACAAAAGCATTTTATTTGAAAGCATCTATCTGTCTTACCCAACTGTGAACTAAATCTTTCCCTACACACACACACAAACACACACACACACACACACACGCACACACACAAGGGAAGAGATTTACAGATCCAAACATTGATGGAAGTGATACATGCTTAAACAGGTCTGATCAAACACAGAATGCTTTGTGCTAATCATTGTAAATGCTATGGGTAGACATGACATTGGTGTCTCCAAATGGATGCACTACCTATGATTGCACAAATGGAGCAGTACTTTGATAGTTTTTTTTTTGTTTGTTTAAATGGTTTGCTTAGCCCACACAGTTGCAATCCACGTAAAACAAATTTGTGCACATGTCCAAGATTCCCAAACACAAGGACGATTACAGTATATTGCACTGAAATCCTAGGTTTGTGATACTGTTAACAAGTGGCTGATATTATACAAGACAATAGTCACATTCTTATTAGTCCTATCTATGATGGTGATGTCTGGAGTGTTTGGAGAGAGAGATATATTATTAGTGTTTTCATCATTGAACCAGTCCATTTGTGCAGTGTGGTGTTTGTACATTTTTGTTGTTCCCTCCTACACGTCTTTGATGCTTTGTGACACTAAATTACTTATGTGCAAAAGTTGTTTTTTATCTGAAAGCATCTGTCTTATCCAACTGTAACTAAATATTTCCCTGCACACACACACACACACACACACACACACCTTTAAAATGTGTTATATGGAATATCCATTGATCTTCCGTCACCAAGTCAACCATACAATCCCCTGCACCAATCCTAAACTTAATGCAAAAAGTAAATACCATTTCAATTCACCACTGGTGACGCAGACCAGTGGGTGGAAAAAAGCGGCTTGGTGTATAAACAATCAATACGAGCTATCGGGTTATAAAATGACCTTTTGATGACCATGGTGGAAACTCAAGCCCCCCTTTCAACCTCCACCCTCAACCATTCCTCAGACTCCTATCGATCCTTGTCTTTGCTTTTTCTGTCCTGGTTTCTCCACTCGGTAGGTGTGTTGAGATTCCTGCACTCTTCAAATGAATGGGTTCAAAACAACACACCTTCCGTGGTTTTTAACACATCTCTATGTCCAGATAAGGACAAACACAGTTTGTGTTGTTTCCAACACATTGTTTTTGTTAACTTTTGTTCCAAGAGTGTACACAGTATGTGTTGAAAATAACCAGTGCTGTCAGTTAAATGCGTTATTAACAGCGTTTACGTAAACCTATTTTAACGGCGTAAATTTTTTTAAGTGCGAGATTAACGTTCTTTTTGGTGTAACAAACTTTGTAGTTTTTTCACATGCTGTTGCAACAACTAGTAATGTTAGAACAATTACAACACCACACCGGATCTAGCTAGACCGGAAACTAAACAATATGCACTGACGAATGGAATGGAACGTTGTATGTGCTGCACGTACACGGCCCCTTTTAGGGGAAAGATGACTGATATAAAGGAAACCTATGCTGCATCAAAGTCGGGGAGCGAAAAGGGCTTATAGTATACTTACTAAATCTTGAAACAAACGTGAATAAAAGGCACAAAATAAGGTTGGTGTAAGAGTTATCTGTGTGTTTATGGGATTAATGTAACCATGTTCCTATGTTCTTTCCAGTTTAGGTATCGATAGGCACAGTCATACTGCCCGTGGCTGACTATAATTAAGTTCAACAAGTTTAACTTTACATGTCATAACATCAACTAAACATAAGTCACACATTCATTCTATCACTTGTAATATGAACGTAGCCTATTTCCTACAACTAGGTGAGATAATTGGCTATGTTATACTGAAGTTCCACAGTTAGCTAGCTAGCAAGCTAACCGTTTTGCATGGGATATTAGTATTAGTATATAAGTGTAGCTACATGCAAAATTTGTAGCCTACAATACATGGGGTATTGCAAACGAATTAGGTTGGTAATGTACATAGTTTCGACATGAGTAAGTTACATAAACATAATTCTTCGTTACTGCCGTGTTAGTAAAATGATTGAATGTCCTGTGAATTAATAACTAGATGTAACGTCAACGTGTGATTACTAGCTGTCTTTCCCATTGGAATCAATGATATAATGTTCACATGTTTTTCGCTAAAATGGGGCGTGATGCAGATTAAATGTATCTTTATGATAATGCGCCGTTAGTAGGCTACGTAAAGGCATGTTGCACACACTTGGTTGGGCTTACGAGCCGGCCAAAGAGTAGTAGCCTAGGCTGACGCATTAGTTGTGTGCCGCCAAAGATTTTTTTCACCGTCACTTGTTCTGTTATCAACCTTCCTCTTTTGCTGCTACTATTTGCGATGCACTCTGCTTTTGAGATTCATTTACATTAGATTCCATTCTTTTCAATACAACTCCGCACACCAGCATCGCACTTTGCCACCGTGTAAATCATGATTCAGTTATATTTAGTCGACGCTGCTCCATAAAATCCATTGTTCATCCAGTGTTTCCCTGTTAAAAACTTCGGTGTTGATGTGTGTGGCAAGTGACAGTGCACCATAGACTGTAGGCCTATAAAATGGCAATGCACTCATGTTGAAAAGTTCCTTATTTTCAACTGAACTCAAAGGTAATGAATATAGATAGATAGATAGATACTTTATTGATCCCAGGGGAAATTCAATATAGTATGAATATAATATTTTCTGTTTGTTATGCCCTTTATAATGTGTGTAGACCTACATTTTGTGCATTCACTTCTGCGGTAGCATTTATTTCAGTTTATATCAGCTATATTTCTAAAGAATATATTGTGTTGCCTCAGGTCTGCTGCACATCTTTTGAAATTTGATTTGAAATAATCAAATAGACCTACACTCTAAAAAATGCTTGGTTATTTTTTCAACCCAAACACTGGGTTGAGGCTGTTGGGTCATTGTGTTTGGTTGTTTTTACTCATATTGGGTCATTTCTGTAACCCAGCTTGCTGGGTTGATAGTTTATCACTGCTGGGTTGATAGTTTTTACACTGTGCATGCTCCCTCCTGTCCCCCGCCTGACGTGGAGTACACTACCCAGCACCAGGGTGACTTCAACACAGCTGCATAGTTATTTGAAGGTCGAGAAAAAAAATCGTCAGGCAGGCATATTCTTTCAACCGTCCAGTCCAGCAGCTGTCAACATGCAATAGAAATCAGGTGATTTCGGAAAGTATGTATCTGCTTTTATTTATTTATTTATATCCAGACGGATTTTAAAAGTCCACCCAGAGACATACCCTTTGTGATATCAAGGAATATTCTGCCTGCCAATTTCGTTAAGCTTCAAGCAGGTTAACAGGTGTCATTCATTCCAGCTAATATTAGCTACTGTTATGTTAAATCTACACAAAGACAGACTCATAAAAACATAGTTCTGTATTCACTGGGTAGGAACTGCTGAACAGAAAAAAATGAACTTTTACAACGAACTACTAGCATACCAGCAGCTGGTAGGTAACGTTAGCAGACTTGGTAACTTTATGCTAACTAAATATCCCTCGTGGCTACCATTTGTCAACTAATGTTAGCTAACACAGTCGAAGTAACGTTAGTCTCTTCACAACACACGTAACTTACGATAATAATCATGCCAAACAACATCTTTTAAAATCATTCAGGTTACCCTCATAAGCCATGTAACTGGTGGTTCTTGGTGGTAACATTAACTTGGATTCACTAACGGAATGTGTTAACATTAGCTAGCTAACGTTAGCACTGCTGAACTTATGTTTGTCAGCCTAATGTTAGGCTAATGGTAGGCTAATGTTAGTGTTATCAAGCTCATCTGACATAAATGCACGTTTTGTATTACCGGTATTATGTTTAAAACAACTACATAATATTAGGTGGTCATGGTTTCTGAGTGTTTTGGACTAATAATTTGTCTCCTGGTGGATTTTTATGTCTGTCAACATCATTCACTGGTAATGGTTCATGAAAGTCTTGATATAAGTTCTGTAGGCTAACAGTGATTAAAATTCACTCTTTTTTTTTCTTTGATTGACAGGGCTGACCCCCAAAACGGACTATAAAATATGCCTGCCTTCATGGAAGTATCACATGCATTTTATACTAGGCTATCTATTTAAAAATAAAGAAAACTATCAAATAAATAATTATGACGAACTGTTTTATTTCATTGCATGGCTTTTGATGGCCATTTAATATAGACTGTGATTTTAAAAATCATTTTAATTATAAATGTCTTACAGTCCTTTGCTACAGTAATATCCATAATGTTCAGAAGATAGCCACATTAAAGCATTTCATTATACAGAAGATAATTTAGTTTATGTTTACTTAGCATGAAGCCAAACATGTTGTTCTCATGTCACCATATGCAAAAATACATTCAAATGAACTTCCCCTTCCTCAGTGCTAAATGTTATGGTTTGTCATATTCATTAATGCATGAAGTAGTGCCAGTAAACAGAATATTACTGTTTATTTATGTATTACGTTTTGGGAACAGCTCACATTATAGATTCACAATGAGACTTAATTGCAAAGCATCAAAGCATCCCAGTTAGAAGCAGTGGTATAAATTGATTGTCATTGTCAAGTCAGTGCATGCTACCTAATGCATTTTAAAACTTACCTGAGACTTACGGTACTTCACAGATTTTGCAACATGCTATCAGTCAGTCAGTCAAGACAGACATGTCAGTTTTGTTCCGAGCAGTAACAGAAAACTACTTGCTTGCTACTACTTACATCACTCCAAAAGCCTAGCAGCAACAAAAACAAATCTAGTTTGATTGGCTGTTGGATAGTCGGCCAGTTTGTACATGGCTACGAGTCGTGTAACAAAGGCATTGTTTTGCAAAAATTGATGCCGTTGCAAGCTGACTCAGCAGTCTGATCCCCTTAGTTTTAGAACGCTTTGCTGCAACAAGTTGTTGCACATCTTGCCTCATCACAGAACATTGGTTTTAACTGGCATCTTCTGTCAGACAAATTCCTTAGCAGGGGAAGAGAGGGAAGAATGGGGCACCCCAGAAGAGGCTAATTGAATTCAAGCAGAGAGAAAATCTATGAAAGGCAAACTGTGTTGTACCTATCTGGACATAGAAATGTGTTAAAACACTGCAATTTGTGTTATTTTCAGCACATACTGTGTACACTCTTGAAACAAATAGCAAAAGCAATGTGTTGGAAACAACACAAACTGTGTTGTCCCTATCTGGACATGAGAGGAGATGTGTTTAAACAATGCAGGTTGTGTTGTATTCAACACATTGGTTTTAAGAGTATTATTATTATTATGACCGCCGCGCAGCAACACACACACACACACACACACACACACACATAAACATAAACATATACATGCACATGCACACAAGAATTTCTCAGAATTATGAACAGGCAAGATGGGGGTGGTGTTGTATAAAATTAATTTTACATGTGAAATCTATGAACTAATCATGTTTTGGTACTTGTTGTCTAGCAGATACCAGTGAGAATTGAGTGTGGATAATGCAATTTAGTGAGACAGTTAGAATCATATAGGCCTTTCAGCGTGATTTATTTTTGTGGAAAAAATGTGCTGGACTGGGCGGCGGTCATATTTGGTACCGCTCTGCGGTACATCTAGTTAAGGATAGAGTATTTTAGGGCTTAGTATTGCTAATTGTATTACTTATTATTATTGTTTAGTTCGGTAACACTTTATAATAACTAATAAGTAACAAAGGCTTAATAAATGATGAATTGTGTGTAGGTATTATAAAGTGTTACCCTTAGTTCTTTCAATGCTACACCTTGCTTGGCTCAGTGGTTAGTGTTCAGGAAAACTGAGAGCATGTTGTGTCCAAGCTACTGTACGTCATCCTGATCACATTTCCTCGGTCAAACTGCCCTACCCACTCCACACCCTCTGCTCACCACTGGCTCCACGGCCATCCAAAAGCTATATTCCCTCAATCCCCTGGTTGCTCGATATATTTAATGAAATATGTTAATAAATCACAGTGTTCCACTAGAGTAAGCACTCGCGGGTTTGCACACTCAGCATATCCTGGCCGACTTCACAGTAAACCAAATAAGATTTGTGTCCCAGAGAAACCCATGTTTGCTTTGGGTGGGCTGCCCTTACGGCTACAGCCATGTCCAGGCATAATCTACTACGGCATGGCTGACCAGGGCTCCGGATGCTTTTGTCCTGCCAGGAGAGTGGAGGGCAAAAAGTAATGTCGATTTTTTTTTTCTTTTCTTTTTTTTTTTTTAAAGTGATTCTGGACGAGAGCTGCTTGTTTAAACAGTGGCTCCTATGATGTGTTGATGGGGATTTAAAAAGACAGTGATCTCTGTGTGTGCAGCTGTGTGTGTGTGTGTGTGTGTGTGTGTGTGTGTGTGTGCGTGCGTGTGTGTGAGGCACTTGGGAGGCAGAGTGGAGGCAATTGGATTAAAACACTTTTCAAAGAGGAGAGGACTTTTCTGAAGGTTATATTTAAAAGCTTTAAGCATTGGTCAGCCCTAGTCCCCTCCACACACACACACACACACACACACACATTTCTTACTGGAACAATGACTGAGGTAAAAAGAAAAGAAGTTCAGAAGTGAATGACTTAACAAAAATGGGAAAATGGGAAAGTTCATTTAAATACCATGAACGAGTCAATTTAGATACCATAAGGGTGCTCCTGTTAGCTGCGTGATGACATTTCTGTTGGCCTCAAAGAGAAAATCCCCCAAATCAGCCAGAGCCTATCTGCGCTTAAAAAGCACTGATGACCCACCGAAGTCTCTCTCTCTCTCTCTCTCTCTCTCTCTCTCTCTCTCTCTCTCTCAAGACGCTCTTCTCCTTTTTGAGAGTAAATTAACTGCATCCAATATTCACTCTCAAGATCTCAATCTCACAAAGCCAGAAAGTGGGGAAAAGGAGGGAAAAAAAGAAAAACTCATTACTTTGAGGACGTTACTTTGGTGATTACCTCTGTGGATGCTGTGAGAGGGAGGTCCACAGTCCTTTCTTTTCTCTCTCTCTCTCTCTGCCTCTCTCTTTCTCCGTCTCTCTCTCTCTTCTCCCTGAGTGGCCTCCTGTTCACTCACTCAAAGGCTCTCATCCATAGAGTCACACTAATCTCCGCACTAGATGGATTTATGATAGATTATGATGGCCACCTCACCTTCCCCTTTCTTTTTCCCCCCTGCAACCATTGTGAGTCCTCATTTCTCTCTCTCTCCCTCTCTCTTCATCCCTCTCTCTCTCTCTGCCTCTTGCTCTCAGTCTCGATCCAATTGTGGGCTCTCTACACCCCACCCCCTCCCTCTCTCTCTTGCTCTGTTACTCTCTCTCTCTCTCTCTCTCTCTTTAAGAGGCTGCCTGCAGGAGAGGAAAAAAGGCAATAAAGGTGCTATTTATTACAGGAACTAGTAAATTTGGGGAATGAAGAGGCAGCAAGACAGCAGGAGAGGCTGACGATCGATCACTGGAGCTGCTGGCTTTTGTCTTTGAGAGCTGCACTGCACTGCTGCAACAGCATCTGGTTCTGGGGGCCTCACTGGGGTCTCATCTGTGGACAGGGCCCATGGTGGCCGTTTGGTGGGCTAGTCCTGGACTGCTATAATATGGAGGAGAAAGGACTGTGTGTGTGTGTGTGTGTGTGTGTGTGTGTGCGCGCGTGTGTGTGTGTGTGTGCGCGCGTGTGTGTGTGTGTGTGTGTGTGTGTGCGTGCGTGTGTGTGTTTGTTTGTGTGTGTGGTATCGTAAACGTGCTAATTACCAACCATTTCGTTCGAAAATTCTAAAACAACAATGTTTTTTAATACTTCAAAATAACATTTAATAAATGAATTCAGTAGCCATAGGTGTGTTCAGGCTTTTACTGCCTGTAATATTCGATTTTGTTTACCACGCTCCGAGTTTTGCGCTCGGCCTATTCCCAACCTTTCTCACGGCACATCAAAGGTTAGTCCAAGAATTATCATCACAAATCAAAATTCCACTGGAGCTCCAAGTGGATTTGTACATGCAGCCTTACAACATAGTTTACAGCTCTTCGAGTCACAGTAAAATAAAATTTTTGGTACATAGCTAATTTAGATACACAATGGTATGGGTGCTTGCGTTTCTTTAGGAATCCACCGTCTTGGTTTGTATAGAAATGAATATGCACGTAAGAGGTTGAAAATAGGGCACGGTTGGTAATATGTGACGTTCCGATACATATGTGTGTTTGTACTTGCATGAGTGTGGGTGAGAGAGAGAGAGAGAGAGAGAGAGAGTGTGTGTGTGTGTCTAATGAAATGTCACCCAGTAGAGTGAGACCTCCTAAGGGGTTGGCTGGCACAGAGATGCCCACAACATCTGCCAGACGACAAGCTCATCACTCTTAGCTGTAATTAACCTGGTGTGTGTGTGTGTGCGTGTGTGTGTCTGTGTCTGTGTTTGTTGTGTATGCGTATGCATGCATGTATGTGAGTGGTACACTATTTTGCATCTCTGGATGTTTGTGTATGTGTGTGTCTTATGAAAGCCTTCATTTCTACTGAACATAATATTCTGTTAGGAAACATAATAAAAGAAACATGTGATTCTTAGTGAATTTTGTGTTTTTGAGCGCTGTGTGTGTGTGTGTGTGTGTGTGTGTGTGTGTGTGTGTGTGTGTGTGTATCTGTCTGCCTGTCTGTCTGTCTGTTACCTTTCTGTCCATGTTTAATTTGATAAAATATTTGCCATGATGAATAACAGCATTAATAGCAAAATCAATGTACACACATTACTACTCATTCCCTGTCAGTAAAGAAAATATGTATTGACCCTATATTCATCAAGTGAGATTTCCAGAACTCCTTCAGTATGCTAATATATGCAAATTATCATTGCATTTTTTCCATTCTCTTTTTTGGCACTTTCATCTAAAACAGATATTTTCAGTCTTTTGATAATGCTGGACCTTGCCTGATCCTTTAGCTCTTCTGTGGATGATATTCTCATCTCTTCTTTGTCTGGCACTTTTCAAAGCAGTGACACGGAAATCTGCTTTGGTTTTCTTGTAAATCGGCCTAAAAGCACCAAAGAATTTCCATTAATACTCTTTTTTTTATGCCCAACGCCCACCCCACCCCCCTATCTTTTCCCTCTCTCTCTCTCTCCCCAGATCCCAAGAAAAGAGAAGATAGAAGCAATTAAGCTAATGCAATTCGGGTGTCATAAGGTTGTAGATATTTCAAGCAGTGGAGCAATTTACTGCCTAGAAGAGGGCAAGTAAGAGGGTGAGAAAGAGAGAGAGATGGGGGGAAAAAAGAGAAAAAAAGGAGGCGAAGGCTTGTGCATAAAACATCCACTGTTTGAGATTTATGATGCTTTTAGTTGTGTTATACGTGAGACAATTAACGGGAGGTGCCAATAAGGGGGCCAAACTCAAGGACATGGTCATCGCCTGCCATCTGCTATTAATTGCATTGTCCTTTTATACGCCATGCTGGTGGGTGGAGTATGTCTTTCAGCATCTCTCTCTCTCTATCTCTCTCTCTCTCTCTCTCTCTCTCTCTCTCTCTCTCACACACACACACACAGAAAGACACACACACACACACACACATACACACACACACATACACACACTGCCATGTTTTGGCTCTTTTTTAAAAAGGGCTTGTCAGCTTCAGATTAATTTCTTTTGTTTGAAGTGGAAATGTTCTAGTTGATTACAGGTTGGTGATGCAGCCCATTTTGCATTTTGTTGTAAATTATTATCATGCTATGGCTAAGATGACAAGCAAGATAACTACCTTATAGACAAACAAGTTGTTTTGTTTGTCAATTAGTGATGAGTGGTGTGAATAGAGAGAGAGAGGAGTTTTTTTTGTGTGTGTGTGTTTTTATTGTTGTTTTATTGGAATGGAGGTTCAAGCTCCCAGGGCACCAGGGTTGTGCACAATTTGAATTGCAATTCTGCTTCCTGTTTGCTATCTCAATTGAAATGCAAGAGAAATTCAAGAATTGAATTGGAATTTAAGAGCCAGTTTCAATTCAATTCTGGAATTTTGCACAAGCCTGCAGGGCACTAGGCTTGTACATACAAATGTTTGCCAACACTATTATTGATTAAAATAGGGTATATCTGTTTTTGTAAACAAAAAATAAAATCCAATACATTTTTTAGAATAGATATTCAGTGCATACACACACACACACACACACACACACACACACACACAGTGCACATCACATTAATAGATTGGGAAATGAATTTGCTAATTTGTCCCAGATTCATTTACATGAATTTAATGTCCCATGGCTCAATGCATTAACTTACTTCAATTTAATATACTTTAAAAAAAAAAACAGACATGAGACAGTCTTACGACAGCATTACTCTTAAATTGACACTGCGATTGGGGAAGCAGTTCTCTTATGAACTCCCATGTAATGCTATTTCTTCATTATCAGTCTGGCCATATGGATGGGTGCGATCTCTCTGGCAGCGTGTGTGTGTGTGTGTGTGTGTGTGTGTGTGTGTGTGTGTGTGTGTGTGTGTGTATGCAATAGCGGCGGGGAGCGGCTTCAGCGGAGGCCAGTGGCACCAGTCTGATCTGGTCAGGGGCAGAGGGACTGCAGATGGCAGTAACGCCGTGTGGAGAAACACCCCCCTCCCTACCGAGAGAGAGAGAGAGAGAGAGAGAGAGAGAGAGAGAGAGAGCCCTCCGTACCGAGAGAGAGAGAGAGAGAGCCCTCCGTACCGAGAGAGAGAGAGAGAGAAAGAGAGCCCTCCGTACCGAGAGAGAGAGAGAGAGAAAGAGAGCCCTCCGTACCGAGAGAGAGAGAAAGGAACACTCCCCTTCCTACCGAGACAGGGGGTAACATATATTATAATCAGTGTAGTATTTGGCATGTGCCTCAAACCACGTTAGAAAGAAATATGTGCTGAAATCTGAAATGTTACATTATATTCAGTGTATTATTTGGGAAGTCAAGTTTCTGCTACTTGAGTTCATTATAGTTAAACACTGCTGAAATATAATGTAATGAATTCAATATTTGATTCACTGTGGTATGGACATATTAATACGCCTACAAATGTGCATTGCAATTGAAAACAAATAGTTGGCAAAGTATGCACAAATAAAAATGTATGAAAATCTCTGTAAGCTCTGATAACTTATAGAATCATCAATAAAAATTAGGTAACCCTAACTTGTCATGACAAAAACCGAATGACACTAACCATAACACTAACCGTAACTTGTCATGACAAAAACCGAATGACACTAACCATAACACTAATCGTAACTTGTCATGACAAAAACCGAATAACACTTTGACAGAAGCGTTATGTCATAAACGTTTGAGTTGTTTATAATGTTTATGACATGTTCATGACAGTGTCATGTCACTCTTATGTAGTTACTTTCATGTAATGTGTAACCAAAAATTGTTTATAAGCCTCTAACCAGACACTAGTTTACTTTAGTGTATTCCCAACAAATAAGGACCCTTGCCAGCGTTTGAGAGGCCTTTATCCTTCTCCTTTATGTTATGAATACCATTCCACTCTAAGAGGAGCTCTTCACTGTATTATGAGGATAAACAAGGTAACCCATCTACGGCAACTCAGATGGGTTAAAAAGCTCCAGTGAATGGCATTGTTAGTCGATCCTCTCTTCCTCCTCGCTCTTAAGCCTTAAGGCCAGCTCTTGTCACCGCAGAGCCTGACGACACCAGGAGCTGGATGAGCCCATCACAAAATAGGCTTTATAAATAAATAAGAACAGGGCCTAAAAAACCGAGGGGCGGCAGCAGGGCTGCGGATGAGAAGTCAGTGGCAGGTAACACTCCCTCTGCTGTTGTCGTTGTCGGTGATGTTCCCCCGGCCTAATAGGATTTGATCTATATTTAGAGGGATCATGTCTCTGCCCCGGGTACACGAGCGTTTTAAATTGAAATGGAGATACCTGAGCTAAATTCCTACTTTGCATAGCTCTCTCTCTCTCTCTCTCTCTCTCTCTCCCTCTCTCGATCTCTCTCTCTTTCTCTCTCGTTTTCTCTCGCTCTCTCTCTCTGACAGCATGCGACACTCTAGCACTCATGCTCATCTCTGACAATGAGCAGGGTGCAGCGAGAGGTTTAGAGGGTGGGGGAGTTGAGGAGTCAAGAGGACTATTTTTGGGGTGTGTGTATAGGGGTGGGAGTGAGGGGTTGAACACGGTTGAGTCAAACCACATCATCCCACTGTGTCAAAGCGAGTATGTGTGAGATTTGGTCTGTGTGTGTGTGTGTGTGTGTGTGTGTGTGTGCGTGCACACACATGTGTGTGTGTGTGTGTGTGTGTTTGTAAGTGTGTGTGCATGTGTGTGTGTGTGTGCATGTGTACGTGTGCGTACGTGTGTGCGTGCGTGTATGTGTGTGTGTGATAAATTTCATATTCATAGAATATGGGCACCTCAGATCACAAACAGACTGACAAGAAGGTTCATAGAGAAATTCACCAAGAGACATTCCCCAGAAAGACAGGTGTTGAGAGAATGTCTGTGTGTGTGGGTGTGTGTGTGTGTGTGTGTGTGCCTGTGTGAAAGAGAGAGTAAAAGAGAGAGAGAGAGTGTGTGTGTGTATGTGTGTGTGTGTGCGTGTGTGTGTGTGTGTGTGTGTTTGACGAAAAGCAGACTTCCTGACTTTTCAACCCAGTTCAGGTGTGCAGCTCAGCCATCACCACCCCTACCAGCATCATCGCACCAGAGCCTGACAGCATTCATCTTCTGCCCATGGCAGGGCGTGACAGACCCTGATGGATGCAGATCATCTACTTTGCAGTGACTCCATTGCAGAGGGCATCTCAGACACTCCTCATGGCCCCTCAGAATGGAGACACGGCCTTGAGATATGTTCCCCTGTTAGACTGATAGGCAGTTTAGCATGCATGATATGGCATCTGCAGAAATGGCAGACACACGGAAAGGAAGTGAGGAAGTTTTGGGGGGGTGGGCGGGGGCGGAAGACAGATAGTATGTTCAACACACTCTAGAACATATTGTCGCCTGAGGGAGCTTGCTATACCTGCTACATACTTCACATTTTAACCATCCGTCATGTCAGTAAACTTAACACACAGCCATACCACCCAGCCAAACCTTTACACAATACCATAACCGTGACCCAAAGTGGGCATAAAATAAACCCTCTGCACATGTTGATGAACACAGGCGGTATTCTCTAAAACAAGTGTTGCTCTCCGTCTGTTTTTTCATTGTTTTCTTTGTTGTCCATTTTTGCTTTTGTTATCTTACCTGCCCTGATTTCAAGGTCTGCATATTCTTCCTGCACCTTGTTGGTGCCTCTGGATGTGAACTTGTGTATTGTTATAGCCTGTTGTACTTGTGCCTGGTTTTGAACCTGGACAGTTAGCTTTGACTTAGAGTTTACCCATTTTTACTTCTGGGTCCGTTGTCTCTTCTTTAGTCTAATATTCACATTTCTGGGCCTCTATAATATGTGACACACGGCCGTCAAGATAAATTCTACATCTTAATTCTATATCTATATGCAACTATAATTCTGGAATGACTCGCAAAAACTGTCAATCTTCAAGGGTTAATTTGGTTGCTTGTAATTTTGGCCGCCACCCGCACCTCAATCCTGCCTGCTGAACATGGATTATATTGCACAGAACAGGAATCCCTCCATCCTAGCTCTTTTGTTTTGTGTCACAGTCAATTGTAGCTCAAATGAGAAAGAAGTAATGAAGTCTCTGTTTTATTACTCTAATTACGGTTAGAGTTCAATAAATGTGCAAATGTGTGCTTGCGAGACAGCTTGGAATTTGTAAACATTTTGAAATGATTTGTCGAAGGGCGAAGGGGGGAGGTGCTGGTGGGTGGGGGTGGGGTGGGGGGGTGGTGAAACAATGGATTGGGCAACAAAAATGCTTTTCTGATGGGCCTGGAAAACATAAAATGATGTCTTGCCATCTGTGCCACTCATCAGAGCCTGCCTATTTGAATTGCAGATGGGTGGGGAGGAAAACGTTCAGCATGTGAAGATTTTGGAGCGCGGCGGCTTGGCAGACTTCAGAGGAGGTAAAATGCACACTGGAGACGCTGCCATCGCAATGCTTCACACACACACACACACACACACACACACACACACACACACACACACACACACACACACGCTCACACACACACACATGCACACACACACACACACACACACACACACACACACACGCGCACACACACACACACATGCACACACACACACACACACATATATACACACACACTCACACTCACAAAGATAAGCTTTGGAATGTGCCGAGGAATATTTTTATGTCAGGAGCTACCTAGTAATTGGAAGCGAACACAAAAAACCAGGCCTCTCAGCGAGGCACTCGGGGAGGGTGATTTGCCTAAATTCAAACATTTTTGTGTGACTTTGCATGCAATTTGGTTCGGCAGCAGCTTTCATCAAGACAACCTATGGGACAGACATGCATAGCAGAATGCCACCTCCCTAAGACTCCAACCTGAGACTTTTGGTGTTTTCTAGGCCTTTCTCTGGCAGAAGGGCTGTACTGACAGACATTTGTGTTACTGCCTTGTATTACTTTTGAAGAATTACATTCATCGACGAACGATACCTTTTAATTCAATCTTTTTTGCAATGTGTGTAGGCCCCGTTATTAACTAAAAGCGAATCTCTACACCAGAGATGGATTACTTCTGACAGCTTATTCAGTAGAGTTCAAAGACCATTGTCTGTATGGAAATACCTGGAGTCCGCTTCCTTTCACATAAGGCAATTACCTAATTGCCTCAACGTCTAAGTAGTCGCAAAATGACAGTTCTACATATTTGTCCTGACATCCGTGTTGGAAGTTAAGTCAGTTTAAATTATTAAAATTCCAAAGTCGTTTGTCTTAAGTACAAGGGTAGACTTGTTTCACAAGGAGACACTGTAGCATTGTTATAAAGATGAAAGATAAAATATTCAGATATTTGGAAAGACACTAATTAAATATTTATAATATACACATTAGTTTATAAATAAGTTATTACATGGTAATTACAAGACCTTTCACTTGTGTAAAAGTGTGTCTGACCAAATATACTGTATTCGTTTTAGTAGCTACTTTATTTTTTTGTTTGTTGTTTGTTGTTGTAAGCTAAATTGCCTAACAGAGAGAATGCAGTCAATAGATTTCAATTCATGCCAGGAAAAAAAAGAGAAAAATATGACATAATATTCTTTAAAAGGCCATGTTTATGGACATTGGAATGGAATCATTTAGTGCTGTGTGAAAGCCTGTGTCATTGTACATAATAAAAAGCCAGTGTGTGTGAAGGTAGGGGAGCAAAAGAACGTCATCATTAAGGACAAAATGACTGCCGAGACCATTAGTTTAACTCCACACCTCTATGCTACAATTGTCAGCTAATTTGATGTCAAAACTTTGGCAGCACACTGAGTTAAGTGATGGAAATTGAACCAGAGTGGCCACTTAGAAGATTATGGTTATATAAGAGGAATTTAAGCCAAGCTGTGTTCCCTTGACCTCCCCACAGGGTCATTATCCAAGGTTTTTGTTACAGATTCCCTTTTTTTGATTAACTAATCAAACTGTCATTGACTTTTTGATTCCTGTTTGATTCCTGTTTAGGTGGAGAGTTAAGATAATAATAAATAAACCTGTAAGATGATCTGTCTGTCTGTCTGTCGGTGTGTTTACCGAAACATGTCAACTGTTGTCATGTCAAAACATGTCAAACTAAGTTTTCATGTTGATGTTTTGATAATGAGTAGTGAATTCCTTAATAAGGAGCTTGCACACTGCTCCAAGAAACACCAACAAACTCCAACATTCTAAAGTTGGCAGCTGTTGGAAATAGTCTTTAGAATGTTCATAAAACCAACCGCCAGTTGTTGGATTCCCGATCTTTTGCGTTGTGTTTTAGTTCTTATGCCTGTATTGAAGATGGTCAATAAAGCTTGATGGCTGGATCAGGATCGGTGATCAAAATAATTTATTGTTGATGGTACAACACTTACTAACCGAGCACAGGCTAAGTCTCAAACAGTAAAACTGCAGAGTCAGTTTTACTGTTTGAGACTAACAGGTGTGGTAGTTAGTAGAAGCGGGCTGCTGTTGAGCGTCTTGGCATAAGATGCTCCCCAAGTCGCTTCCTCGATCCGTCTCGAAGTCCGAACCTGAGACAAAGCCTGTTATACTAAAACACAACGTAAATCATGCCAACGTGGAAGGTACCAGCCATAGCTCAAAAACAATAGGAAAAGTACTAGCCCTGAAAACAGAATAACAAGGTGATATCTCATTCTGCCCATGCTATCACTAAGGCCATGAACAACTGCGTGCAATATGGCAGTCTGACCTTTTTGATGGTAAATCCTATGTATCTGCGACACAGGCGCCTAAAGATTAGAACTAGGGAGTGAACCCATGGCATGCACCTCTCCACGTCTCTACTACACACAGAAGTAACACAAAAGTAACACAGATGAACACATCAGAATACATACAGAAATACCCCAGATTTCTACACAGTCCACACTGGTGTCTCCATCGAACGAAGACTGGTGTCTCCATCACGCCAACGAAGACAGACGGCCGGCCCACACTGACCCAACTGTTGGTGTTTGTTGGAGTTTGTTGCCGTTTGTTGGAGCAGTGTGCAAGTCTGCTTTGTTCTCTCCAGTGAAGCCATTTCAGCTTTAGATGCATGGTGTCTGGCCAATGCCAATATTGTTGTTTTCCTCATTACACTTCCCCTGCTATCAAAAAGTCGTAAACTCTTTTATACGACTGCAGAAAATAGTAACCTTGCATGCTGATGCCTCTGAAGAGTGGCTTGTGGTTGATTAAAGCAACACCAAAGAACTTTTCCTCTGTCGCAAGCACTATTTGTTTATCCAGCACTGGCTTTGGAAATAACAATGTCCACAGAAGGTAGAATATGTTGCATGATTTTATGAAAGTGTGGTAGTGGAGTACAATAGTACATAGTGCGGTTATAGCCGATAGAGAGCCGCGAAGCGAATGCAGAAGTGCCGTTCACCCTGTTATGAGTTGATGAACCACTGAAACGATTTTGGAAACATTATTTTAAGGTAGAAAAAACTCTTTGGTGTTGCTTTAAGGCGCAGGGGGTAGGCGGAGGGGAGGGGGGTAAAAGAACAACTTCATGTTCATGGTCATGTTTTAGTTTTTAGTGCTTTGACGGATCAACGATTCGTTATTACATACAAGGACCCATCCAAAACTGTTATCACCCCAGATTCCTGGTTATATATTTATTACAAAAATGGTTCATTAACTGGTACGGCCTGGAGAAGGTAATTTCCCAGCTTTTCTCCAGGGTCCCTTTTACTGTAGCTCATGCAGTGTCATTTTGAATGGCAGTGTTTTGAAATGACAAACATGTGACTTTATGTCATTGTTGTGTCTTATGCAGAGATCAGTGCATTTAAAATGTGGCATTTTGAATTGCAAAATGTGTGTAAAGGAGAAAATGTGTTTAGACTTTTGGAGACTTGAGAAGAGGTTTTGCTCTCCGTGTGTCAGTTTAAATAACTGTGCTATGCATGTAATTTTAGTGTGTTAGCAATTGGAAAAAAAAAACTGCAAAAAGGACTCTATGCACTGGCCTCCAAAAGACAAAGACTCCGGAGAAAGCCACTTTTCATTGTAAGCAGGATGAGACTGAAAATAGCAGGAGTATGTTTAACGTGTCAACCTGTATGAAGAGAAACTACAATAGCAATTGTGAGTGTGCCATCCTTCCCCAAATTTCCTGTCCCTCAACACTCAATAGGATAAACTTCACAAAACAGCTGTTTTACTCAAGTGTTTACATAAACCTCAACTTGCTATGTACTACCTTATCGCAAACTGTTGTACATGGTACATACACAATTCTCAATCTATAAATGAGCAGCAAACATAGTTGCTCAGTCCAAATCTCATGCTATGTTCCATTTATTATACGGCTCTTCACAATGCAAGTAGAATGCTCCATTGACTTGAATGGGATTTCCGAAAGTTCTAGCGGTCATTATTTCTTGGGAAAGGACCTCTAAAAACAAGAATGACCGCTGTCAATGGCAACGGAGTTTGCGCTTGGAACTTCTTTCAAAAGTGAAAGCAGACGGTTGATCATCTGTGTTCTAAAGAATGTTTGATTCAAGTTCAGCGTGTGTTGTGAACTATTTGTTTCTCAGCAAAAGCCACGACAAAACGGTAACAAATAAGTGTAAAGAGACATATCATGGAGTTTATTTTTTCGTTTTGGCAAGTAGCCGTATAATAAGCGGGATAATGTATAGAACGCCGGTCATTATGGGAAAATAAGTCCCTTCAGGGCGAAGCAAGTCCGGTTCGCCCTGTCGGGACTTCTATACATTATCCCTTACATAATCAACAGGGTGCATCAGTAGAGAGGGGTGTGACTTGATTTGCTGTTCAGCTCAAATGTTATCAACCTTTTTGGGAGAATCACAGACTGTGCCTTTAGATGACTCTGCATCTCCTCTTAATGACTAACCGATCGAGTCGTGACGGAGCCAAATCACAGCCATCTATCGGAGCATTAATATCACCCTGATGGGCTTATTGCAATAGTACTTAAAACGCTTCCATTCTGAGATGGTGCGGTGTGTCCTTGACACGCATTGGACCAGCGATGTGAAGGATAACAAGCTTTGCCGGATGTAATGGCTTTTAATAGCCTGGAGCAATTCACCTTTTGTAGATAATTATGCAGCTAATCAGGTATCATTTTAGAAGCCCTCCACTGACCCTTAGTGATTGAATCAGCTGGGATATTTTTACAAGTTTAACTACAAGGACATGAGTATTAGCTTACACAGCAAATGTATTTTGGGTCAAACAATGCAATGACATCATTTGAAAGTCAACTGTGAAATGGCCTTGAGCCAACTGAGGGACATGGTGAAACATGAAAAAGAAAGATGTTTTGTGTCATTGCTTCATAAAGTGTACACACACAGATTGAAATGCAAGTTACTTAGTCACTGGCTTTTGGTTATAGTTGAACCCTCCATCTTAAGAGTAACATTTCAGTTTCAAAGGAAATACAGATCTGTGACAATAAATACTGACATCATCAGCATAGCTACCGATAGTGTACAAAATAAGTTCAATCCATCCTCTTATGTAGAAAGCCTGTGTCATACTGGATAAGTGGTTGTGATTGGTTCCTGCATTTTGGTGATTTTGGAAATTGGCTTGAATGGCAGGATGGTCGGACAGATCTGCCAGAATAAATTCATATACAGATTTGTCTGGGTTCTCAGGCTAAATTGTCCTTGTTTTGTAACTGGGTTTCTATCCACTTCGTGTGCAGTTATGTAAAATTAAGAAATGATATTTGATGTTGAAACTTGTTGTCATCAATGGTAGTTGTATTTCTGGTGCCACTGTATGGCAGGCTGATTCCCACTATGGGTGTCACTAGGCCATTTTGTGTAGTTTTAAGTGTAGCCCCGAGTATACTTTTAAAAGTAGACTGACGTAAGTAGACATTGGCTTCGTGACACACCTAATAAAAAAATAGAAATGTAATGCCAGAGGAATTACAATAGTGGATGGAAAGCTGCTGGCTTAACCCTTAGAACCCGATTGACGCAAAGTGCGTCAAAAAACACACCCCTTCTTCTCTGTTACATTGCTCTGGAACGGTTCATCGCAGCGAGATGAAACCTTTATTGCACGACAGAGCAGAAGTGGGGCTTTCCAACGAGACTACACACTTGTCTGTACGATCAAGTATGAAAATTAAAAAAAAATCATGAAATTAAATCAAATTGCATCATATTTACAGTCTATACTTCTCTGCGTTCACCTGCACACACATTACTCTAGTTTGAATTACTCGCGAACCTGGAAAGCATATCAGATGAAAGAGGGAGCACAGGGCTATCCATTGGTACCATGTTTATCGATCCTTCGGGCTTATAAAACCAGACGAAGTGACTGCAAAATAATAACGTCATGTACACAAACCAACGCTGCACACTCATTACTCTCGTTTGAATTACTCGCGGACCCGTGATCGCATAGATATGCCACGCATGTCAGATGAAAGAGGAGACTCAGAGCTATCATTTGATACCAAGTACATCCTTCTGGGTTATAAAACAGACGAAGTGACAGCAAAATAATAACTTCATATAGCTGGACTTACCCCACGTTTTTGTCTGTTCTTGTGGCAAAGCATGTTTATAATCCAATGCTATCATGTGTTTCTCTATGGCAAAGCATGTTCATATTCCGGTTTTGAGATCCTAGCAAATTCCTGCATAGCATCCAATTCAAGGCATATATTGCATCCCAATTTGTTCAACAAATAAACACCTTTTTTGCCTTTACTTTGTTCATGGCAATGCAGTAAAAAGTTGAGAATTATTATGACAGCATACACACAGGCACGCAGGCTAACACGTAACCTCGGGTCAAGTCAGGTCAGATCAGTTCGTGTCACAGATATGGAGCTCAGAAAGGTCACTATAAAAAATGGCATTTATTTCCGTAAATCACACAGCAAATATTTCTGT
>NW_027468640.1:14948812-14958812 GCF_046254945.1 Alosa pseudoharengus
CTACTGTCAATTGAGCATTGTATAGTTTAAATGTAGCCTATTGAATAATTTGAAATGATACTTTGAATTCAAACAGAAACTCTTAATTAATAATTGCTTGTATAGCCTTCTTGAATATGGAGATCATGTGCTCTATGGCTACCTCTGATCAGTCAAAGTGATAGCCAATGAGGCCTTACCCTTTATATATATATTTAAGGGTAATGCAAAGATTTTGTATTTAATTAGGTGTGCCAGACCGATTTGAGGGCCGCTTGGGCCAAATTTGCCAGGGCCGATTTTTGGTCCCAATCCGCCCCTGGTATACTGTATCTGTTCTCAGTCAAGGCATCATCATGAGGATAGGTATTTGAACTAGATCAGTCTTTCTTATATAAGGAGAGGTATTTGAACTAGATTAGTGTTTCTTATATAAGGAGAGGTTTTTGAACTAGATCAGTTATTCTTATATGAGGAGACGTATTTGAACTCACCTCAACTCACCTCTCGAAAATAAAACATCCTTTTTCAAGACAAGGTCCACACTACTTTTGCCTTATTCTAGCTTATTCTAAATATTTTGGATTACATCAACTGTGGTGGGTACAAACTTGGACGAGGGAGTGGCCACTCCAAAACCGCCATCTTAACTATCTTATCTAAGTTGGTCAGACACCAGGTGCATTGTTCAAAGGGGTTGTTCTTATGTTTCTTAATCAGTCATGGGTGTGTTTTGGGTGTAACATCCATTAAACAAATGAGAGTGACATCCTTTTTCAAGACAAGGTCCACACTACTTTTGCCTCTGAGGAGAACTATCTGAAGCATATGTGCTTGGGTCCTTCTTGAACTTTTAGGGTATTGGAAGTGGTACACTCTTAAAAAAAATGTGTTGTCCCCATGTGTTAAAAAAAGATTAGAAGTTGTGTTATTTTAGTTTGTGTTATTTTAGTGTTATTTTAGTCTTTATTTTAGACACATGTTGTCCCCATGTGTTAAAAAAAGATTAGAAGTTGTGTTATTTTATTTTTGTGTTGTTTTAGTGTTATGTACTCCAGCGCTGGTGCTACCCTTGGACGAAGGGCTACAGTACAGTAGCTTTCAGAACTGATTCATGCTCTCTGTCCCTACGATTGCGTTGGCCAGCATCCCAGTGTAAATAACCCATGATGAATATGCCACAACTCCCACCTATAAATCTTTGTCATTAAACAAGCAGATTCTAATTTATGGCCTTCGGTGGGAGCGTGATTGTGATCTGGCCTTGAGGCGGCAGGGAGGCTCTTGCATGTTTGTGTGTGTGTGTGTGTGTCTTAGTGTGTACAGTTTGTATGTGCTTAAGTCGGCATGTGCAAATAGGAGAAAAAGTATTAGCTTCAAATGATGGAATTCCCTTCCCTGGTTTTCCCTGTCACCAACAAACTCATTCATTCCTTCATTTATTACTTAATGAATTCATTCAACCTTTATTTATTTTCAGAAGTTCATTGAGGGCCGTTCTCATTTTCAGTGATGCCAAGATAAACTCATACTGTACATGTTCAAAGTGCATCAACATCAACACCAGACAACATTCTGACTTTGTGCAGTTTATCATGGAATAGATGGCACTCATATGTCACAAGGCACAAAGTCTCTCCATAGACTTCTGTTCTTTATCTGCACACATTCCCTTGGAGAGAAGCAATAGAGAAGGGAAGGAATAAAGGTTGGAGGAAGTGCTTCAGTGAACTTCCTGTTCCAGTTAGACCGCGTCTTGTTCTTCAGTTCCCTTTGCAGTCAGTCTCAGCATTGAGCTTCCTCAAACCGGGCAAAAAGCGGCAACAAGCACTGACAGCCCAAACCCCCGACCACGGGAACAGATTGTAATTGATTGTAATCAAAATGTAAAGTAAGTCTAAGCCGCTCTACTAATGGATTTAATAGTTTATTCGACTGGAGAGGTGAATCAATCTGGACTTATTGACGGCCGGATTGGGGGAGGATTACGAGGGGCAAAAGGTGTCCAGGCGTGGCCATCTGTGTTTGCTGTGTGCACGCCAGCCCAGAAGGGGAGAGGGAGGAGAGAGAGAGAGAGAGAGAGAGGATGCGTTTGGAAGAATTTAGCATATTGAATGATCATTAACCTTCATTTCTCTAGAGGAGCAGAGGAGAGATAGATAGAGAGAGAGAGAGAGAGAGAGGGAAAGAAAAAGAAAATAGAGTGACAGAGTGAGGAGAGATGCAAAGAGAAAAAGGAATTAAAAGAGAGAGGGAGAGAGAGAGAGAGAAAGAGAGAGAGAGAAAGTGAGATAAAGAGAGGGAGGGCATGCTAACCTGGAACAGTGGAAAGATAGAGAGAGAGAAGATGAGAGACACAAAGAAAGACAAATGAACAAAAACAATTTAAAAAGGGGATGGGGTGGGGGATCATACCAAGATTCTTCTTCTTGTTTTTGCCAAATGTCAGAAGTACTCCTGTGATCCAAATTGGGACAGTTTAAAATTAATAATTTTAATGTTTTATTTCTAGGAACCATCATCCATCTATTGAGAATCGTTAGCATTTAAAAAATATTTTTTTCATTTCTAATGATCTTTCCTACTTGAAAGCCCTTTTGTGCATTCTTTTTTTGTGCTTTGAATATTTTAGTTCATTAATTCTTAATATAAATACTGTAATGAAAATATTGATAATCTAGAAGAAGGATTGGCAATATTGAATTGCAAACTGCTTTAAGTAATTAAATATATAACTAGTTTGTTAGAGAGAAACATTAATGTGTGCTGTAAAATATGTCCACGATAAAATGCATAATAAAATAATAAAATAAAATGTTTTTAGTGTTATGAATGTAGTGAAGCTTAATGATAAAAAAATTAAAACACCTGTACTATGTGTTGGCCTCATATTCTTTACCTGTTCACCCGTGATCAAATGTGGCAACATAGTGTATCTCAGCAGTCAAGATAAGCTGAATGAGTTTAAAACTTTTAGAACAGTGCTGGAAAAGTTCAGTTTGAAATTAATTCCGTAGATCACAGAGTACATGTAGGCCTATTTTGTGACGTCTACTGTTAGATTACTCAAAATAAGTGGCTTATTCTAAATATTTTGGATTACATCAACTGTGGTGGGTACAAACTTGGACGAGGGAGTGGCCACTCCAAAACCGCCATCTTAACTATCTTATCTAAGTTGGTCAGACACCAGGTGCATTGTTCAAAGGGGTTGTTCTTATGTTTCTTAATCAGTCATGGGTGTGTTTTGGGTGTAACATCCATTAAACAAATGAGAGTGACATCTGTCATTTCCTTTAAGATCAAGGAGCGCTTAATCAAACAGCGCTTCTGTATTTTGACAGTCAGTGCATCAGCTTGCAGACACTGGAATGGGTTTCATGTGCTTTGCCGTCGGAATGTGTGACAAACATGGATGCCACAACAAAGATTAAAACATACGCTCACTAATCCTAAATAACCAACTGTATTTGCTTAACCTTCCTGTTGTGTTTGCGGTCAAATGTGACTGATTGACAATTATTTTCTCTCAAAAATATTGTTAACTTATTCTGACTATCATGAGGCTCCTTGACTTTGTTAATACAGGGCATCTGAACACACAAAACATTTATTTAACTTTAGAACACCCATGTCTATTTCCGGTCAAAAATAACCAGCCATTAGAAATGAATGGGTGAGAAAATGGACAATGTATAAAATTGAGTCCAGGCACATACTTATTGATCAGATGGACTGTATATCTGTACATTAAAACACACACACAAACACACTCTCACTCCCCCTCTTTGCTTCTATGCCAGCCCCCACTGGAACCTTTCTCAAATAGAATCTTCCCCTTTCTGCCTTGCATGAGCTCAGGTCAGTGAGGCCTGCAGGCCATAAATAGCAAAGGAACGTTTAAAACTGGTTATATTCAATAGAACACAAGTTGATACAAAGGTCTATCACAACATTAGATGATAATATGTGTGTTACTATGGATTTATAAATAATGCAGCGGTCATTTTTGACTGGGAAAACAAAACTAGTAAACATAAAACAAACACAATAGGATAGTGTAAGACGCTTTTGAAAAAAAGATATGCAGCTTTCAAGTGACAAAAACAGCAAATTCTGTTTCATTAAAACTGTTGGACATACAGTAAAAGGCCACATGGACTACAAACGAACTACAACTTGACGACAAAAGTGATGACGAGCCCCTAACTGGGCAACTCTGTTAGCAAAATCTAGCCCCAGTTTCCGACCTCTGACTCACACATGACGCGACGTAAATGATGCGGAATGATGACGTTTTCATTGGGGAAAAGGTTTTTCTGATGCCCATGAACGCTAGGTAAGATAGAGCCCATAATGATTTAAAAACGAACTCCTTGGAGTAAAACTGCATCCTGAATACTCCTCATTTCAAGTATAAATGTATATACATATATAAAATGTATATGCTAAATGAACATTACATTTTTCAGTAGCCATTGGTGTGTAGATTTGAACAAAATTTAGTTTGGTTCTTACCGGAGCTTTTACTGCCTGTTGTTTAACACGCTCAGAGTTTAGTGCTGGGCTGGTGGGTTCTTATTCCCAACCTTTCTCACGGCACATCAACGGTTAGCCCGAGAATTATCGTCACAGTTCAAAATTCCACTGGAGCTCCAAGCGGATTTGTACATGCATCCTTACAACACTGTTTACAGCTCTTCGAGTCACGGTAAAATGTAATTTTTGGTACATAGCTAATTTACATATACTTCTGGTGTGGGTGCTTGCGTTTCTTTAGGAATCTGCTGTCTTGGTTTGTATAGAAATGAATATTAAGTGACACATACACGTAAGCGGTTGGACATACGTGATGGTTGGTAATATGTGACGTTCCGATATATTTTCTATTCTGGGAATACCCATACGAACCTTTGGCAAATTTAAGATTTGCTCCGCAGGTCCATTAGGACATTGAAGCCCATTTAATACACCAATTTAAATTTAATTTCACCACTAGTTACCCCCCTGCTGGAAGTCAATTAACCTTTTCCAGACCTACTCTCAATTCCAATTGAGAAGGTCTGCGTGCTAACCAGGCTACAGTATATGTTTTCTATTGAAATATGCAATCTTGTTGCATGTATTCTGTAACTACACCACATTATTTGAGACATGTAATGGAATCTACTTTCCACTGCTGTTGATCCTAGCAGACCACATTTGTGAATATATTATTAACGAAACCTTATTAAAGATGGCAAGGACAATTTTCACGACCTAATCTCTAGAACTGAACAGAGGTTGGATCAATTACTGACTCTTTACTTTGGCAATAATTTGCCACGATGTGGGGAAGGAGATATTTTTTGTATGTGCGTCTGTGTGCCTGGGAGAGCAGGACCTTGTCAGATTGGGTTGGCGAGCGGAGAGATGAGAAGACAATGGCTGTTGTTGGGGCTGTCTTGCTGTCAGCTCTGCTTACACGCGATGGAGTCATCATCGGAATACAACTGTGGAGCTCTCTTAACCCTTGTCTGATACCACGCTTAATGGAATCTGTGCTATCAGACAAACAGAAGGTTTGAGGTATTATATCACATATCACAACTTAACCGTTCTACGTGCTGTTATGAATGTTGAAATGTTGAAAATATACATTACAAATGAAATGTCACTAAAATAAAAACGTACAGGGTTCTTTGCCAGGTCAAAACACCCAGAATACCCTTTTTTTGTTTATTTCTTGGGGCTTTTGCTTTTAATTCAAATGGGACAGAAGAGATTGGAAATGAGTGGGTGAAAGGAGATTGGAGTAGGATTAGGAAATGGCCGCTGGTCAGAATCGAACCCAGGCTCTATATGGACACTTAAACCCGAATGTTTTAGGGATGCTGCCACATGCACCACAGTTCCCCCAAAGGTACATATCCTTGTGCATGAATCTCATACACACAAAAACATATTTGAAATATACGTAAATACGTAAATATTTGAAATTGGCCCCAAAAATATATATTTGACACTTAAAATATATTTCAATATATTTTCTTTTATAATTGGCCCACTTTTGACCCGAATATATTGTAGCGATCTCACCCTCAGACAAGATTCACCTTTGGCCAGGACGGCCATTTATTGGAACAGGAAGATTCATACGGACACAGACAACTACATAGGGCAACACAGGGGTAGTCTCAGCCGCACATGCTACACACAATAAGGGTTTACCACACACATCAACACAAGGATAAGCACATGAGGTACAACTAAAGAGACTAACACGCTAACAAATACACAACATGCTAAACGTAACTACAACTATTATAATCGACATTACACATTCTAGCATTCACTCGCACTGCATTCTGGGAGACACTCATTCAACGTTAAACATGTACATCCACCGACGCTACAATATTTCAATATTTTTTTCTGTATGGGATGGGATGCAGGTCCGTCTGGCGACCTTCCCATTGAAGCCAATTCCCAAATCATCAAAAACACCAATCACAACTGCGTATCCGGTATGGGGTGGGCTTTGTGATGACAGGCAGACAGTTAGCTGGGCTGTGCAGGTGCCAGTATTAAAGGAGAATTCCGATGTGATTTTGACCTAAAGTGTTTTGAAACATGATACCGAGTGTGAACGTATGTCTCATAGCCCATCTCGGCTTGTCCCCTGCACTCCGAAATCTGGCGCTAGTTAGCCGATGCTACCAACAAGGCGGTCAATGGTGGTGCCTCGGCATCGGCATAGCCATGCAAATAAATCACTGTTTTACACCATTTACGAGGCTCAATGTATCTCCACACTTCATTGGTAGACTTCCAAGGGCCCTGACATTTAAAACGAGACATTGAGAACTTTGAAAAAGCACTGGTAGTTTACTTACAAGACGATTTATACAGACAGTCTCTTCTCGAAGTTTAGCGTTTGCAGCCATCTTGAATTTAGTCACGATAAGTCGAGCGACGAGTAAGAATGAACAGGTATGATAAGGGATCAGATTCCAAAAATAATTCAGTGGAAATGCATGGATTCCAGTTGCTGCTACTGGAAGAAACTGTAATCCATGCATTTCCACAGAATTATTTTGGCGAGAAAAGTAACTTTAATTTAATCATATTATTATACAGTTCTGCGCCCATCTCCCTACCCGTTCATCTCGGTGGAATGCTTTGCGAACTCTTCCCATATACAAACAATACATACAAACCATATATCAGAATAAACAGCGGATCTTACCGAACACAAAGCTATTACTGTAAGCATCCCCCTGTACAGATAGCCATTCCAGAGTAATCCGGTTTTGAATTTGCAGCAAATTTCTACATGTCTCCAACTTTGGGCTTTACATTTCATAGCAGGCCAAATACAACATAAAATGTTAAATATAGCCTAGATATTTGTAAATATTAAAATAAAATATTTTACAGTTCTATGTAATATGTCATGTTTCATGTTTTTGTCATGTTTCGTACAGTGATGCAGGTCTACTGTACTGTTCATCAAGCTCACTCATTATAAACACTTGTCGCATCCTGTTTCTGTTTATCTGGATGTTTTGCCTCATGCCACCCTTGAATTAATCAGTGCCCCACTAGGGCCACCCTTGTTGAAAATGTCTAGAATCGCCACTGTGACCTCCAGGCCCATTTCCAATCTCAGTTGATATTTGAGAATCAGTCTGGTCTCTGCCAGACTACTTGAATTTGCCAATGTATTTGCAAAAATCCACTGAGTGAGGAATTGCTGTTGTTATAATCATTTGCACAGGAAGAATTTCAACAATCAGTTTTTGAGATTCTTATCTAACAAATATGTGCAATCAAGGACATGCAAGGTGCAACTGTCTTTTATTATTTTAGGGGGTTTCAGTACTGGGCAAAAGTTTCACATGGGAGCCACAATCACTTCCCTATGCTACGTTTCTTTCGTCATTTGATGCTAAAAAAGAGAGATGTCTTGACAGAACAATTATGTTAAGGGATGCGAGAATCATTTGTCTTTGTTTTCAGCTAGATGATTTTACAAATTCATCATGTCATTACCGACACGTCATCGGCAGACATCAGGCCAGTTGGGTCCCATACTGCACACGAATACATAAACAGCTTTCACGGAGGAAAAGGATTTATATCTCTGTCTGCAGGATAGACCGAGAGAGAGAAAGAAAGAAAGAAAAAAGAAATAGAAAGAAAGAAAGAAAGAAAGAAAGAAAGAAAGGAATTACTCTTCAAGGACTCAGGCGTAATGCTGTGAAAAAGGTCCTCATTATGACTTGATCAGAAAGCAATCTATCCTGGCCCCTCAATAAGCAGTCTCTTTAATCCGCAGGAAAGGTAATTAATATGAGATTATTGAGTAAATGGAACTCATTATCTCTGTTTCGCTGCAACAATTTATCTCTTGCCGTCTCGCCGTGACAACGCTTTATGGCGCCTGTCATTTTCTCCATGCAGGTATTGATTGAACTTTATACTGTGCAATGTGCGTGTCTCTAATTCCTCAGCCTCGGCATGGATATTAAATGGAGAATGCTTTGGTGTGAAACTAATGTGGCAAAATATCTCAAGTGGTTTGGGTTTTGTAGTCAAATCATCACAGGAAAAATGTGGAGCTAGATCCCTGCATATGTCTTGGCTTTTCATTTACACAAAGTCACAAAGCATGTGAATTATTAATTGAGTTCTGCACATGAGCCCGCTTGTTGCGTTTTAAGTGGAAGTATATCTCCATGTACCTTGTGGACCATGATCGGCAAATTGTTCAGTCATTTTAAATCAGAGCAAATTCAGACATCAGTTGAAATCTATCCAGCTACAGTCACAACCCACAGGCTCACAGACACACACCGCTGTGCCTTATGGGATTTGTAGTCTTTCTGATTTCTTTCTCATGGATCCTCATTCTCTCCCTCTCGCTGTGAGGCCTTAAGGGCACGCTCATTTTGAGTCAGACCTCCTCAGGGAGGTGCTCTGCAGGGGGGGCAGTTGTGTCTGGCCAGGCTGCTCCCGCTGACAGGCCCTGGGCTGGGATGACAGAGGCCGGCTGGTGCCTGTGGTTCCTCCTGCTGGGCACAGCACCATGAGGAGGGAGAACTTCTATACCTGGAGGAGGAAGTGATTCAGCAGACACTCGTCAAGGCAGGAGAACTGTGGAAGGAGGTTTCCTTTTATAACAGGGGATGGAATACTCCAACCCTCCAAAGCCTGTGACAATTAGTAAGATAGGTAGTTAGGTAGGTAGGTAGGTAGGTAGGTAGATAGATAGATAGATAGATAGATAGATAGATAGATAGATAGATTAACTATAAATATGTTAACGTATCATTTAAGTTTGCTTTGCTTGCTTAATAACTACACAAAATCTATTTGCCAATTAAATACATGAGAAAGATCCCAAACAGACAGATCAGTGGATCCGCTAAAAGCTGTTTCACACCACATGATGAGAGATCTTTGTTTTGTCGACTGACTTTGCACTTTGCCAAGCCCTGAAAGTTATAAATATTATGAATTAAAGGTTGTATCAGCGATTTCAGGCCCAAAAAAGGCCCGAACATAAATGATCACATTCATCTAATCTTTCCTAACGATCCACTACCTGTCTGCCCCATAAGCAGGCCATCAAAAAAACATGTTTCTGTTAGCTCTGTAGATGCGCGTTTAGGAGAGTTTTAATTGCACGGGAGGGAGGGGGAAGGAGTGGTGAGCTAGCTCTCTGTTTTGTTTGAACATCAACAGAAGTGACGTATCCCCGCTATCGCTGATACAACCTTAAAGTAGCTCAAGCAGTACAATAAGTTAACTAATCTAAGCACTTTTAGAAAACAATCTTTATATAAAGGGCCTCCATGTTTCCTCAAGCGCACAGCTTATCTCATAGCATGCTATGCAAATTAATGATTTTCAACAAACCCCTTTGAGAAAAACAATTTCTTGTGATGGGGAAGAAGCTTTTTTTCTCAGGAAGAAGCCATTCAGGAATCTTTAGTTCTTCCTTTGTAACCCTGGCAACAGGAAATCAAAGTGGAAA
>NW_027468640.1:14966312-14983812 GCF_046254945.1 Alosa pseudoharengus
TAACTCGTTAAAAGGTAGTGACGGTAGTTACGTTTAGCACCCAGCACTGCGACCGCAACTGAATGGGAATTAGGCCACTTTTCCTGCCGAGTGCCCACCAGCTCAGACGGAGCTGGCAGTGAAATTAGCCGGCTGAAAACGAGCGCATAGTAAAAGTCCAACAAGTGAGTGCGCGGCTGTGAGAGTGTGTAAGATGGGCCAGGATGAGTCACACACAGGGATCTCTGAGGTGGCCTTTGCATAAAACATCAACGGATAATGAGAGGAGGGAGAGAGAGGATTCCCTCTCGCTCCGTCGCAGTGGCTGGTGGATTGCAAAAACACACTCAGTGAATAATACAGGCCTCTCCACAGGCGTGCAGTGCGGAGGACAAGAGGAGAGGAAAAGACGAGAGAAAGAAGAGAGAGGCGAGAGAAGAGGAAGGAGAAGAACAAGGGTGAGCCGTCAGCTCCTTGAGACGGAAGGACGAATGGTGCGATCCTTTTGTCCAAAGGGCTCCACATACGAGTAGTACGTTGTCTGAAAAACCGTAAGTCGCGCACAATGATGCGACGGCACGCCCTCCTAAACTCGTCTGATGAGAAGCGGTCTCGCACAAGTCAAAGGACCCCCAGTTTACGGCGAGTTCTTACGGCAAGGAAGTTACCTCATTTCACGAGTTACGAGTTGTCACAAGCCGTCAGCATGTACAAATGGAACGCACGAGAAGTCTGCCAGCCGTGAGTCCTTAAGTGCACCTCCAGACATCCCATACCTGGGGACAGCACACCTCCACCTAGAGGTCAGCAGAGGGAAGAACACGCAGTGAGGGGCACAGAGCATAAGCCAGCAAAAACAGGTAGATGTGGCGGACCCAGCATGAACAAGCAGGGCCGTTACAATATCACACTCTTTCTTTATCATTCTCTCACTCTCTCTCTCTCTCTCCCTCTCTCTTACCATTTTTTTCAGGCTCTCTCCACCCAGCTCTTGCCCTCTCCCTCTCTCTCTCTCCCTCTCTCTCTTTCTCTCTCTCTCTGAATCTCTCACTTTCTCTATTTCTAGTTTAAAGTTCTTAACCAGCCCTCTCTGCACATAGGCCTTATCTCTCTCTCTCCCTTTCTCTCTCTCTCTGTCTCTCTCTCTCTCTCTCTCTCTCTATCCCTCTCTCCCTCTCTCTGTCTCTTTCTCTCTGTCTCTCCCTCTCTCTCGCACACACACACCTACCCCTCCCTCTCATCCCTCCCAGTCCTCCAGCACACAATTACGTCCGTCACCCTAGTTAGATGCAAATTAGATGTAGGGCCATTCACATTAATAAAAAAAAAGTGACATTCCATTTTGTTAACACTCATAGCATGACTCACCCGCCATATCAACACACACACACCCTTGCCTATGAGACCCTCGCCTGTAAAGGTATGTGTGTGTGTCAGTTTGTGAGTATGTGTGTATGTGTGAGTATATATGTGTGTGTGTGTGTGTGTGTGTGTGTGTATGTGTGTGTGTGTGTGTGTGTGTGTGTGTGTGTGTGTGTGTGTGTGGAACATGCAAAATGGAGGGGGGGCATGTTTCATGTTTCAAGGGCCTATTACTGGTTAAGGGAGTTGTACTGCAGACAAATAGCTTTTAAGTGCGGGCTACATACACATACAGGTGCATAGGCCGACACACACACACACACATTACTCGAGGGCTGTTGAGTCTTCATGTGCCACTCTGCATGTTGTGGCTGAGTATAATGGCTTAGTGTTACCTGGGTGCCATCAACCATGAGTGTCGTACTGAAACTAATGACAGTCCTCGATTTTAGATTTGCTTCTTTTTTCCCCATCTGATTTTCAGTCCTATTGCTGGGATAATTGATTAGGTGTAGAGTGTTGGTGCCATCACTTACAACAAGCACATGTTTGAAACTCTTCATAACAGAGACATTTCTGCATCAACTGTAATTTTGTTATTTTGATTATTACTGACTAAAGCCCCTGCAGCCGTTCCTACTGGTCGGGGTTCGAACCGGCAACCCTCCAGTTAAAAGTCCAAAGCGCTAACCAGTAGACCACAGCTGCTGCTTTTTTCAAGCTACATATTTGATGGTGACCCCTTGTCAGTCAGTAGTGAAAGTAATTAACTGTGTAGAACTGTTTTGTCATTGACTATGAGACCACGATGAAGTTAGTTTCACTTTGCCTATGAGTACAAATGAAAGCATGTAGGCTATACTCTGCTAGTCACAAACAGGTTTTTGTAAAGCAAAGTTTAGTGGAATCCCGGTTACATACAGTCTCACATGCAAGCAGATTCCTTCAAATGTGCCGCTGACTATCAAATACTGACCGATGCGCTGTTTGAAGTTGCACTGCTTGCTGTTAAAGGAAATGACAGATGTCATTCTCATTGGTTTAAAGGATTGTACCCATGACTGATTAAGAAACATAACAACCTTTTTGCGCCAAGCGCCCAACGTTTGACCACCTTCTCACTCCATTAAATTAGTGAATGTGGACTGACCACGCCTTAAATGTCTATAAACTTTACCCCTCTGACCATCCGTTTCTGATCGCCAAAATAGAGCCCCATAGCCTGAAAGTTAACTCTTTGCAAGGTACAGCTCATCACAAAGTACAGCCTCAGAAAGTAAAAAACGTACCATGGTTGTGTCCAAAAGAAAAAGAAGGGACCTAGGTAGTATATCGTTCTTGCTAGTAACATCGTTGTCAGAGTCCTTGTTAGTCTACCACAGGACAAGGGAGAACAAGGGAGAATGCTTGACTTTTGGACAGCCTTGTGCACTTACTGTAACACAGGTGATCTAGCTGGCTGAAGAGTTGTGCTACTCAGCTGGTTTTAGTGCCTCAGCTAATAGACCTCCATTTGTTATAAAAGTACAATGTTTCATATACTAACGCAAGGATCTTTCTTTTTGTTCTTTTTGTGATCTTTCTTTTTGAGTCTGTATCCTGACTATCCTGAAGGTGTTTTGTTTGCATTTCTATTGTTGTTGTTGCTACTATGTTTTTTTTCCAGAACATTTGATATCACCACATTTTTCCCATTCAGCTACATTTGTCATTGCTTCACAGACTAATTATATAGTCTGTTACACATATAACATATATAATTATATATAGGTTACACTTTACAGTAAGGGTACATTAATTATCATGAATTCATGCATGAATTAATTCATGATTTAAGCATTACCTCATTTCTTTATATCTTATGAATCATCAGGAATTGACATGAGTTAGTCTCTCCTGCATGAACAACACATCAACTAAGACATTAAGTATGGCGGGTACATCATTTTGATTTATGATTTCTTAAGCATGATCATCATCATGATTACATGAATTTAAGGTTAATTGCTCATGAGCTCACCATGTCTATGGCCCCTCAAAGTGTTGAATAATGACATGTGTTTAGCAGGCAGCATGTAATGCTCCAATGTAATATAAATATGTTGTGTCCATACAAGCTATGTTCTTTTCAACCAAAGAAGACATATGCAACTCTATTAATTGCCTTACTGGCTTCCTATAGCAGCCAGAATTAAATTCAAATCCCTCACTCCCTGGCCTATAGGACACTTATTTGATCTGCTCCTTGCCATTTGAATTCCATGATCCAACTCTACGTACCCTGTCACCCACTATAGTCCTCTGATGAGTGTCTGCTATGTCGGCCTTCCATCACACAGTCAAGAATATTCTGGGGATCTTCAAAAAGCATCTAAAGACTCATCTGTTTATCTAATTCATTTTTAAAGAATTATTATTGCTATTATTATTATTATTAGTAGTAGTAGTAGTAGTATTACTGTTGTTGTTGTTGTTTAGACTATATGACTTTAAACTATTTAATTTTAATAGGGTTTAATCATGCCATTTCTAAGTCGTTTTGGACAACAGCATCTGCTAACAACCATACATATAAACATAAACATAAACATAACCTAAACATCTATGTGTGTCTCTCTCTGTACATATCTCAGGCATTGCCCGCTCTGGACACAGAGTGGAGATTCGTCCATATGGTCTGAAACGGCCCTCACCAATGCCAGGGGCTCCCAGGGGTGTAATCCCTGCCTTTGCCATTGACGCCTGCTTGGCTTAGCAGTTTTAATACACAAATCAATTTTGCATAACCCCCCACTGGCTGTGAGTGTTGGTAGTGTGAGGGCCATGAAAAATTGATGGCTCTTAGAGTGCAGACGAGACTTCACCGCACCGGGGGAGTGAATGTTAAATCTTAAATCTGGCCCCAGCTCTTAAGAACCCAATGTCAACTGAGGTTGGAGGCATCTGTTTTCTTTGTCATGTAACGTATGAAAATGCAGCATTTTCTCCTCCCTCCACCCAACCCCCTTTGTTTGCTTTCTTTCTTTTCTTTCTTTCTTTCTTTCTTTCTTTCTTTCTTTCTTTCTTTCTCTTTTGCTCTCTGGTGCATTTTGCTTGGTTTTGTGTTTCAGTTCGGTATGCTTTGCAGGCTTGGCTCTTTCTAGAGATAGAAATCTTGCCTCCCTGCCTCGAGGAAGATTGAGGATAAAAGTGAGCCACTTACCCCCACCACCTTCACAACACTAGAGCCTGATGCATGCTCACACACACACACACACACACACACACAGGTATACAAACTCATGCATACAGTACATACCCACACACACACACATACTTAACAGGCACTTACACTCACAGTTACACAAACACATTAACTAAAAGACACACACACACACACACACACAGACACACACACACACACACACACACACACACACACACACACACACACATACATCCATATATTGATTTCTTAGCTATTGCACAGCACCCGTTGATTTCAGTGCTTCCATGGAGGAGGAACTGAACTGATGCCAGCACTGTGAGGATTACACTCACATCACACTCAGTGGGCAACAGCTTGTCAGAAAAACACCCATCACAGAAAGAGAGAGAGAGAGAGAGATAGAGAGAGAGAGAGAATGTCACACACACAGTCACACAAACATCTACATTCACACACATACACACAGTCATATACACACATAGACACACCATCACACATGGAGTGTGGGCAGTCAGATAATCTGTTTTCACTGCAGAGTATTGACACAGCTATGTTCCTCAATGTCACAGGTTTAGCTTAAAAAAGAGAGTCGAAAAGAAAGAAAAGGAAATAAAACGAGAGAAAAAAGAAGAACCAAAAAAAAAAAACATTGCGGCCTTTGTCTCACGCTGGCATTTCATCTCTCCGTCTTTTCTTGCATGTCGCATCAGTGAGGGAGGGATGGCGAGAAGGGGAATTACGGCGAGAATAATTAGCCTCGCGACACAAAATGAAGCTATCAAGCCGCTGAATGAGGGAATTTCACACCTTTAGAAATTAGATTTGCAAGGTGGCGGTGCCGGGCTACGACAGTGTCCTTGAGTGCCAAAATCGACGCTCCACGCTCGCTTTTTCACAGCTTTGTATTTCATCCTCTCTCTCTCTCTCTCTCTCTCTCTCCTGTCTTTTTTCTATCCATCTCTGACACAGTCTTACTTTTTTCTCTCTCTCTCTCCTTCCCGTTTTGTCTCTGGGCTTCATTTTGGGATTGATAAAGATCGGCGCAGAGTCGTCAGGTCCTCCCGGCAGTGATTGCACTAACTGGGCCATTTGTTAGAGTAATGACTTCCAGCCGTCCTCAGATATGAGTGATCTTAATCAAATTTGAGCGACCTCTCTCTCTCTGTCTCACGGGACTTTGGAGGAAGGGAGGGGTGTGTGTGTGTGTGTGTGTGTGTGTGTGTGTGTGTGTGTCTGTGTATGTGTGGTGGGGGCTCTGACAGGTGTGTAAATTAAAGGGAGCTGGGCCGAGGAAAATTAATATGAGCTGCAGCTCAGGCGGCTTTCAGGTACAAGCACATGACGCAGTCTGCCACCAACTCTTGTCTACTGTGTAGCTCTCACAAACGAGGACTGGACTAAGCTGCCAGCACTGCCAACAATACTCACAGCTGGTAGTATGCACCTACTTAGTATGTACCTAAGTGTGTACCTATGACCACATACATGACTGGTTTGGGATGGGTGAACAATTTGATTTCCTGACAATGATATGTTCAACTGAATCAACATAATGCAACTAATGACAGCATGTAATGTCAGCATGTTCACCTATAAAGGACATACAGTCCTATCAGTCATAATGGTTAATCACTATTGTGTCATTTAGAGGCAGCTGGGCCAGGAATATGAATAATGGCGGAAGCTCAGGCCTCCTCCAGTTACTTCACATGTGCAGTCTACCCTTCAGACCACTGCCACTCAGACTGAGGGGCAGATTTACCAAGACGGCGTAAATACTGACCCCTTCTGCCCACAGGAAGTGAGGAACGCCATACGAACGCCATATTTGGTGGAATATTATCAAGCTCTCATATTATCAATCTCTCACTTTATCAGGTAAACAGCGCTCATCACTAACCGTCCTGCCAGGACACATACAGTCTCATTACTAATGTTGTTAAGGTTGCAGTTCATTATTTCATTTTATGGCGTGTGTGCAGGCCACTAATGAATCTACTACTTTGCATGTGCCTGACACATTTTTGCTCCACGCCAAGACGAGAACATGCTCCCCTTCCACAATGCGCTGTGACAGCTGATGCCAAGCGGGGGGTTGCGGTTGCAGAAGGAACCAGTGAAATTGGGCAGGGGGAAGGGGTGGGGGTGGGGACTGGGTGGGGAGGTTGTGCCTAATGGTTATTTTAGAGAACAGAGAGAGGGGGGTGTGTGTGTGTGGGGGGGGGGGGTGTAGATGGAGATCTTACGAAATGAGAGCATGTCAATAAAGCTGACTGACGTGACAAGAAGTGACGTGACATGATGTGGCTGCTGCCTAGAGACTTCCCATCCATCTTTGTAATGTAAAATGCAACATGGCTTTTAAGTGACACGTGACAGCTCCACACGAAATCAACAGAAGGTCATTCACTGACTACTCGTAGGTTTAATGAATTGGTATGATATGTTTTAAAAGAGCTAGTGAGATATTCTTATTTGCCAGGTAGCTGTTAAGCATGTTTTGTGTGTGTGTGTGTGTGTGTGTGTGTGTGTGTGTGTGTGTGTGTGTGTGTGTGTGTGTGTGCGTTTGTGTCTGTGTGTGTGTGTGTGTGTGTGTGTGTGTGTGTGTGTGTGTGTGTGTGTGTGTGTGTGTGTGCGTTTGTGTGTGTGCATGTGTGTGTGTGTGTGTGTGTGTGTGTGTGTGTGTAGTCTGGGATGTAGTCTAGTGAACTGTAGTGGGTATACTGAGATGTAGTATAGTTAGCTGTAGTGGGTATACTGTGATCAACTCCAAATGTTAATTACTATCCTTGGCTATTTTAAGTGGGTATACTGAGATGGTGATGTTTTTTAAGTGGGTAAACTGTGTAGTCCTGTTTATCACGTAGACTACACCACTGATTTTGGGCATATATAGCATCTTGACACTGCTTGTGACCAGTTAACATGTTGCTCGGTAACAAAAAAAAATAAACATTTGTCGTTGTTGTTGTTGATAGTTTCCGTCTTTGACAGAAATGGAAAGCTTTTGTCTGAAATTACCAATGTTCAACTGGATTCTTGGTCACACTTGTGATGAATGATGCACTGAAAATGAGCATGTCTATAATTAATCTCTCTCTCTCTCTGTCTCTCTCTGTGGTATTACTCAATTAAAGCATTTACAGAGCTTTAGGATTCCACTGCTTCAGGGCTATTGTTTGTGCGCATTCATAAATACAATGTAAGGATGAAAAAAGAGGGATCACAAATATGTCTGTCCTAGGGACAGGTAGTAAGTAAACAAAGGAATTTATTGCCGATTCTGTGTGTGTGTGTTGGTGTGTGTGTGTGTGTGTGTGTGTGTGAGAGAGAGAGAGAGAGAGAGAGAGAGAGAGAGAGAGAGAGAGAGAGAAGAAAACATGTATGCATACATAACTGAGATGCACTCCTGAGTCCTTGCCCTCAGTAACACTAGCAAGAACCCAAAAAAAACTATTTCGACATGCAACATGCTTCCTTTGCGTTGAAGAGGCACTGTTGTCATGGCAACGTTAATGTCACTTCAGTGGTAAAAGACATTTTACATGCAGGTGAGAGGGGTAGGCAGGATAATGGAATCAATTTCCTGCTGCTTCTTCCTGAAGACGAGCAGAGGAGAAAGCCAATGAAGAAGGAACAAGTTCAGGGTAATGCAGAGTGATGGTTAAATGTTGCCATCCAAATAGCCCGGCTGACTCCAAACGGTACCCTTTCAGTTTACTTTCAATTTCCGAGGGACATAACCAGCAGTGAAATTAAGCTTGTCTGGACATTAGATTCTTACTGAATCCTTTTGGCAGTACAAACACTTCTTTCTTGTAAAAAAAGGATTGTTTACCCAATTTAAAAAAAATGCACACATCCATGTTGTTTCATACTGACTCCATCTGCGCAGCCATTGGCTGTGTAAAAAAAGCGCTGCCAATCGCCCTACTTTGTCTGTCATTGTATAAAGCCCCGCCCATGCCATAGAGAAGTGATTGTGATTGGTTCTGGGGGTTTTGATGAATCTGCCGGAGCAAATTTAAAAGCGCTTTCAGATTCATCTGGTCTTCATGCCATCATCCAGCCACATATCCCTGGAAATGTGGGCATGTGTAATCTTGAGAGATCACAAGCTCTTTTGTGTGATCATTTGTAAATCAGAATCAGAACAAGAAACTAAATTAGATGTGTTGTTTTTGCTGTTGTTGCTGTTGTTGCTGAGTCCTTCTCTACTGCTTGTTGTGGTTATTCTTCATCACCACCATCATCGTCGCCATTGTCATGCTCATCATTTTTCTTCTTCTTCTTCTTCTTCTTCTTCTTCTTCTTCTTCTTCGCATTACTCCTGTCATGTTATTCCATGGTGTTTAGCCTCAGCCATATATACTGACTAGATGTCGCCTTGGGCTTCTCAGCATGTGTCAACATCGCCGCCATCTTGGAACTGGGATATGTAGCCTCAATATTGTTAGTGCAAACAGATTGTCGGCTGAGTAAAAACATTCTGTCGCTCTGTCCGAGTGGAATATATTATCCATTTTACACTGGGTAGCCCTTACCCAGTACATCAGTACATTATTGTATTGCAGGCTTGCTGATGTACAGAGTAAACATGAAGTGGATTATATTAATATCAAAAGCTTAAATTTCTCTGGACTCAATCATAAATACATGTCTGACATTTGGAAAAAAAACTAAAAATTAGTCAATCGTTTGATAATTTGACAATTTATGATGATTTTATTTTCATTAGATCTTTGCCTAGATTGACACTGATGCATTAAAGAGGAGTGGCTTCCCCATGCCAAGATGGCGGCTCTATTGACCCCTTCACGATTGTGTACGATTGTGTGTGTGTGTGTGTGTGTGTGTGTGTGTGTGTGTGTATACACTGAGCTTGTCAACCAGATAGCCCAGTATATGGCGGGTCGATAAATCTCTTGCCACTTGCTAACATCGTCTACCCATTCTGTTATCAGCTCAGGATCAGGCAGACAATTGCCATTACTGTAGCTAAGACTAATTTATTGAGGTATGGTTTGCGGTCCTGGGGTGACAATGACAGTGCATACCTTGACAGCTCAACATGCCGGTCTATTAGCTGCACCATTATTCTGACCCCTTGCTGCGCACGCACCCAACCTAAGCTCTGGATGTTTACAAACATTGAAGGGGTCTATTGACGCATTTGTTCCAATGAACAGAAGTAGCCAAGGTGCCATCTAGTCAGTATATACTATGACTGACTATACTGACTATATCTACTTGGTTTGGCTGTTTAGCTAACAGAGGTCAAAGGTTGTTGGATTATGAATCTGAGACCGTGCCCATTTTGGAGGTTAGCATGTGATCCCAGCATAATACCTGGAGATAATGATAATATGTTAGGTACTGGACACGGCTAAAGAATAAAAGAAAACAGCCAGTTTACCATAGCAGATTGAAGTCTGTCTGCATGCGGATAGGTCTATTTCCAAATATGGGTTTCAGACCAAAAAGCAAGCAGTTTATAATGACAGATGTGATAAGTAATTCTACATTTCTTCACTTGATTTCTTAATTTCTTCACTTCACTTGTTTTTCTAAGCTATTTACAAATAATTGCACAGAATCCATATAGAGATGATTTGATTTGATGTTGAAGGAGATCTATCTGTCTACTTTTTGACATTTTATAAGCCTCAAAAGAGGCTTCTAAAATACAGCTGGCAGTAATATGGATCACAGCGAGAGTGTCAATATGTCCAATGTCCTATTGCACATTAATCTATGTGGAGGGGGTTATACACTGTTGGTTTCCTGGTTCAGTTTGTTTACCTGAAGGCTTGCTTTGACACAGTAGACAACCCCGTCTTCCCTACAGGAGACTTTAGGCCTGTCAGATGCAGCAGCAACCCTGGAGCCTGCAGAGCCTGCCGTGCCTGAGATTGGACTGCAGCAGCAAAAACCATCCTCATTGATTCCATGACAGGAACACTGATGTCTCCCGCGACAACACACACAAACAAATTAAGACCTTACGGTACACAGCAGCCTTCCGTTCCTCTAGTTCCTTCCTGCACACATAGAGGAGCTATCTGCTTGCACAGACTCTGCTCCTCAATGATAAAGATTTTTTTTCTCCCCCTTAACTCTTGCCCGTGGTCGATGCTAACAGAGTGAACATGCCCTTGGAGCAAATATTTCCTACATGCTATGCCCTTGTAAGTAACACCTATTGGAACACTTACAAAACTAGATAGCATAAAATGTCAGTTTGAGCTGACTCACGTCATTTCCAGGACTTATGTTGAATATTAATTGTAATATCCTCTCTTATTTAACATTGAGGGTTTGTCTGTTTCATAGCAATAAGCTGTTATTTGCCAATGTGATGAAGATGGATAGGTTATTGCTAGGGTTGGGTTTGATTAAGATGATGTTCAATAATTGTGCAGCACTATTTTTAAGATTAAATGTGAATTTCAGCAAACCATTCGTAAAGTCTGTGTGGGCGGAGTATCCCAAGTCAAGTGTTAAGGTTCCCCTTTAGAAGGCGTATTTACACGGACTTACAGATGAACAGCTAAGAAAAAATCCAACAATTGTATTTTTAAGAAAAAGAAATATGAAACATGTTGCCATGCACACAGACAGGAACAAAAAAAAAAGAACAAAAATATCCTGTGACGGATCGACTATTCAACTGGTGAGCCCTAACAGCACAAGTGAAGGACTTTGATGATAAACATGGTATTTGCCACTCGGCCACTTATGAGCGTTTTATAGCTGCGGTCGATCACGCTCAACTCCGTAAGCATCACTCCATCTTTACGGCCCTGTGAATCGCCAAGGTCTATTGGCCAGTCATTAACGATCCAACCGCTCATCTTAATGGCCACTTTACATCAAATAAAAGCCCCAAAATGAATGATTTTGAGGGGAAGAGGGGGACAGAAATGTTGGTTTAACCTTCGACACAGTGTGTGTGTGTGTGTGTGTGTGTGTGTATGTGTGTGTGTGTGTGCGTGCTTGCGTGCGTGCATGCATGTGTGTGTGTGTGTGTGTGTGTGTGTGTGTGTGTGTAGCTTCTATCAACTCTGTCATTGCAGGACCATCGAGGTAATAGCCATCAGCTTCATAAGGCTATAAAGAAAACAGATGGGATGGATGAGTGTTTTGTTGTTGTTAATGAGTGTTTTATTGTTGTTTGTATCACAGAACCCGACATGACACAAACTCATCAAAAAACGTTTTTTTTTCTTTTTCTGTACTGCCAAGTACAAGGAGATTCATGGCAAAACAAGTGTGTTTATAACATTTCATCTGAGACAGCTTTGCGTGATGAAAGAACAAACAAGCTGTGTTTCCAACTTTCAACACTAGTGTGTTCTATAAACTGTATTTTTTCAAACCAACTGAGCATAATTATCCAAAAACAATGGCAAACATTACCAAACAGCACATCCTATAAACCACATGGATACAACACTGACCCTCTGTCCCGTAATGATTTGTAAATAAGGCATTACATTCCTTGGTGTTATATGAAACCTGGAGCCACAGCAAACGTACTGAAAACAAATAAGCTGCGCCATCAGAACCTTCTGTGTATATGCTAAAGCTCTGACTCAGAACCCTGTCTGTTTCTAACGGCAAGGGAAGTCCCGAATTAAGATCCAGAATTCATTTGTGTCCAGAGGGAACGTGGAGAGACACTGCTATTCAGGAGTCAGTCAAACAACTTTACTGTTTGTGATTTGAAATGAATTCAGAGAATGCCTGTGGCTCAGGGTGACTAGGGATAATGCAAGAGTGTACCAGAGTGTGCTTAGCTGCAATGTGATGGAGATAATGAGTACTCTGTTCTTCCATTGAGAGGACGAGTGCTCTATTTACTTCAGCTAAGTGTGCTCCTATGCTATACCATGAAGCTTTTGTTAGCAACAGTGTTGGGCAAGTTACTTCAAAATCGTAATGTACTATGCATTACTTATTACTGTCATTTCAAAGTAATTTGTTACATTATAATATTACTGTCTCTGAATTGTAAGGCATTACACTACTATTGCATTACTTTTAAGTTACTCCAAAATATCTAGAAATATGGATTTGCCATTCTAAATGCAGTTTATTACGCTCAATGCAGCTTGCTCTTCCAATGGAGGGAGATGTGGTATAGCATAATGACTGAGCTAGGCTTAAGGCAACAGTAGATGGCAATAGGCGCAGTGCTCATAATGCAATACAAGGAACAATCATAGTCAGAATTTTGTTAAAAACCGACAAAAGGTCAAAGTCTGGTAAATTGTGATAGAAATACTGTAACTTTAAGGCCTAGGCCTACTCATTAAAATCAATAGAGAGCCTACTATATTGTAAATCAAAGATTAAAGGAACCGTATGTAAGATTGTGGCCAAAACGGGTACTACAATCACTGTCTGTTCCATGCCTTGTCTAACAGGTGGCAGTAGTGTCAAATCATTCCTCCATAAAGTTGAAGCAATCATGTCCATGTATAGCCTGACAAAATCCAGACCCTGGGAATCTAGAAAGATTAAGGGTCTGGCCATGACTAATGTAATGGCCCAACTCGAGGGGCGACAGTGTATCCCCTTCCCCTCCCCTCTGACTGGCAGAGTTGGCAACCGGATGACAAAACACTACTGACTTTGTGATTAGTAGATAGGTGGAGGGTGGCACATTAGGCCAAAACACAACATGACAACATCAACATCAGTTGAGGGCTGCAACTTCACTTTTTAAATGACAATCTCCTGGCCAGACTACTGTTGTCAGTGATTATTTGTATGAAGTGAGTATTTGAAATGAACATGATTTCTTAATGTCTAGTGACATATCAGGGCAATTTTATGATTAATTGAAATACATTTTTTACATACGGTTCCTTTAATAAAGACATGTCAAGATGGTGGCCTGCTGGCCATTTCGGTGCCCTAAGTGAGTGGCTTTGAGTAAGTGACATTTAAATGATAACTCAAACACCTAAAGTAAAATAAAAGGCCTATTATATACAGACCATTACTGTGTATTTTTAAACATTAATTTCTGAAGAAATGCTGTTTTACTTATAAATGGTGCACTGTCACTTTAAGAGCATTGATATTTACGTTGTCATAATGCCCTTTTGCCAGCTCTTGTTTACAAGCCTTATTTGTTTGAGTTACATTGATAGCACAATATTAACAATAATATGCACAATGTTAAGTTGTTTTAAGCAACCTTCATTGCTTTGGAAATGGAAGTATGCAATGACATGTTGCTTCACATTTTGTTTTGCGAATACAAGTGAATTATGAGCCTGGTCTCCACCTAGCTATCTGAATGGAATGCGTTTCAGCCGACTCAGCATATCGTGCTTCATGTAGCCTAAATGCTTGGAAAACGATTGATTGAAGACCCACCAATTCTAGTACTATGTGGTGATTGAGAGAACCCAAAAGGTATCAAACTTGCATGTAACATCGTGTTAGTGCATTTTGACATTGTAAACGTTATTGATGAAGAGTGAAACGCAGTTTTCAGTAAAGCTACTAGTCATTGGTTACATTTGGGTGCCCCCTCTGTCCTTTGGTGCATTTGCAATGGTGCCCAACGCAAAGTGCGTGATGCGCGTGGTGGGAGCGGTGGCACTGCCAGGCTACACAATCTTTTTCTGCATTTCTATCCCTTTATTCTCTTCAATTCAAGTTCACAGCACAAAGCTGACATGCACAACAGCATAGTTTGTGTTTTATCAAGAATCAAAAAGATTAGCGTGGCACTACTTTAGATGTTTCATTAATTTACTTGTGCTATTTCGCGAGTTGAGAGATCTTTCGGTTTCGCTATGAACTATTATGTTCTTCATAGCCTTGTCTCTGACAAGCTGAAAATAATGAGCGTAGGCTTCGGTGTATTCCCGCAAATAGAGTCCGCCTGCGAGTCTGGTGCAGCCACAGTCATATTCAACCAGTATCAGGAGATAACGTTCTACTATTTTGCGCGGATTTTTTCTCCTCTGTTGTTCTTGCGTGGTGTTTGCAAATATATATCAAAACAAAACAAGCGCTTAATTTTGGGTTAAACTGCATTGTAACGCGCGTTACTGAAGTTTGTACCGAGTAAATATTACCCAATTTTTTTTTTGTAATGCCTTACATTACCGCGTTACCGCAAACAGCAATATATTACAGTAATTACATTACTTTTGTAACGCATTACTCCCAACACTGGTTAGCAAAGCCTATATATACTATCGCAAAAAATTGCTGTGTTAGCCTCAAAATGTATTATTATTATGACCGCCGCTAGCGAAGCTAGCGAAGCGGTCATATAGGGATTGTCAAAGTTTTTTTTTTTTTTTTTCCACGTCATCTACTTCCTGAAATTTTGGTCAACGATACCTGGGGCACCGAAACTCCGGGGCACATGAAATTTGGTGGGTATGTAGCCCCGCTAGACTTTTACGGAAAAATTTTGTTTGGTCCCCGGGGGCCACTCCCCCTCCGCGCTGGGCCCCCCGAAACCCAAAAAATGCTGTTTTTCCTAAATAACTACCTGAACCGTGGCACCGAGGATGAAGACATTTTTAAGGTATGTTGGTCTCAAGGGCCCACATCAACCTAGCCCATAATCACTCATTTGTGATTTGCACCCCCCCGGTAAAAAATGAAAATGCAATATCATTCTGCTTTAATCGCCCCTCTCTTCAGTAAAGACGTTCAGAACTGCACCAAATGTTATGTGTATGATTAACCTGACATTCTCTGGGGGTATGCCAAGTTTCGTAGAATTTCATCCATGGGGGGGTCTAAAAAATTAAGTTATGTGTACATTTAGTGACTGTACAGTCATTGGCCTGTAGATGGTGGTGCACACATATACACATGCACACACACACACAGGCACCCACATACTATCGGTATTAGAACGGCCGATACATAATTACAAATTCAGTAGGATTAAAAGAAAGCCAAAATAAATATTCATCATCATCATCATCATGGCTGCATTTCCAGTATTGGCGATAAGTAGTCGTTTGTCCACTAGATGGCGCATCGTTGCAGTGAGACTTAATTTTGTTGCAAGTTAATCTAAAGTGGGTTGGAAAGGCTTCCTACAAGGACAAGACTGTAGGCTACAGTAGTTTACCGCAGAGAACGTCTAAGGGTAGGATGATTTCTGCATAACATGTAATTCCCATTTCCTCTTGAAGCCGAAATAAATCTGAGAATGTTTATCGGACATGCTTGTTTTTTACTGCAGGTAGGCTACGTTAATCCTATCAATAGCAGAACGTAGGTAAAATAATGTTACCGTTAGCATGGTTGAGTGATGGAGGCCAATTTGATTATTGATGTATTTGTAGAAAACCATAAATGCATTTATAGGCTACCAAGCAAATCGATAACAGCACTAATTGTATCTTTCGACTGTCATCTCATTTGCTTATGACCATAACCTAGGCTACTAACAGGAGCTAAGTGAGCTAGCCACAACACGTTCGCTACGTGATGGTTTTTTAATGGAAAATATATAGGCTACCTGAAAGATAACCTGTCTATGATGCACCCTAAACACCGGGCTGGGACATTTCTGCTCAAGGTCTCAAAAAGCATCTGAGTCAACGTTCATTCCCAAACACCCATATAGGCTACCTTCAATCCTCTATTTTCAAAGGTGATTCAAGTAAGGAAGAGCATGGCTCAAAGTAAAGTAGGCTAACTGAAACTACATAAATTCGTCAAAGTGAATAATTTGTGTCAACTCGCCGCAATGTAGATTTATTAACGCACCCTTGATGATCTACATCTCCATTTAAACCAGATGTTTTAGAGCGCACGTTGAGATGTATTCAGGGCAGGGCTGTACCTACACATATTTGTTGCACGTGCTACAAAAATCATTCTTTGCGATGGATGATTTAGTACCAAAGTTACACCGGTCATACAGTTTTGCCTATGGCTATTCCGTGAGACTGAGGCGCTTTTTGTTTGTTCGAAGTGCGTGTTAAGGGTGTGAGAGGGGAGTCGATGTGCTTTGATTCCAGCTTGGTAGTTGTAGTCTATGCGATTAAAAAACATGTGTGTGTTAAGTATCCAAACAATGATAACGCTTTCATTATGGCTGCTTTAGCCACAGACCTTGAGCTACTGTACAGTGGGTTGGGTTCCATTTAGAAGTGTCCACTTCATTCGCCCTTTCCGTGATTCACAGCTACGTGAAATGTATTACTACTGATATGCAAAACTATTAACTTTTCGCCAAGAGGTGGCAGCTTGATACTGTAAGGTGTAAGCCATTGGTTCCAAAGGAGATTTTATTTGGGTCGCCAGCATAGTGACAATTTGTGTTGTGTAATAGGCCTAGCATAGGGCCTACCTTATATAGCTTATAGTTTGTTAACAGTCACAGTTTTGTCATAACTCCCTCTATGCATTTTTGCATTTAGAATAGCTCTAAAACCGGGGGGCGAACACGTCACAGGGGGGGCGCCAGTGCGTGGATATCTCAATCGCAAAATTAAACAATATTTCTATCGGGCGCCTACCATGGACTAGGCTGGGTGAAAATCAAAAGATTCCGTCAAAAGATTGAGCTTAACCATAGACCTCATGGTTGCAAAATGCAAGGGAACATGAATCAGCATATTATTTGCACAAACAATAACGGACAGTAGCTCTTCAACTTTGCCCGTTAAAATGTGTATGAACAGTCTCGCAACGCATTTCATGAAGGCCCTTTTGGACATGTCAGTTATTTGCACCACTGGGTAAAACGGCATTTTGTTTTAGACTGCTGGTATTTAATTTGTGCATTGACAATAAAGCTGAATATCATTTGAACTAGATGACTAAACTTATGCATATGTAGAAGAAGAAACATTCACAAAAATCCATGACATGACCTCTCTTCTTGATAGCTGTTGAAAACTGCATGGAACTGACAGGGATTGTTTTGTTTAATAATAAATAAATAAATAC
>NW_027468640.1:14988753-14991253 GCF_046254945.1 Alosa pseudoharengus
AAAGAAGGAGTAGCCTATGTATTATGTTTGATATTGACATATTGGTTGGATGATAGGTGTGTGTGTGTGTGCATAAATGTGCATGTGTGCTTGTGTGTCTATTTGATATTGGCCTTAGGTTGTCCATTGGTTTTGTAATAACTGAGATCACACACATGCACATATAGGGTCATACAAATACACACAGACCCACACACACGCACACACACAAACACACACACACACACACACACACACACACACACACACACACAGATTTACCCTATGTAATACCACTCACCATGTACTGTAATACCATACTGGAGACATATTGAAAAGCTGCTAAGGTAAACATGCCAAGCCATGGGAATATTCCAGCCTCCAGCCAAGAGCTTATATCTACACAGTAGATGGAAGAAATAAACACATCCCTGATGCTATAAGAATTACATATATGTTCTTGGAATCCACACTACATTACCCTGTTTCACTATGAATGAGTAGACTGCACCATATGATAAATGAGGGGGAAAAAAAAACAACATTAAAGTATACATCATACATACTAAGGTGCTGGAATCTAACGGTTGGTAGTATTATAACAGTACTCCAGGTGAGGTAATGGTAGTCTGATAGATGCTGCCCTGGTGCACTTGAGAGGCTATGCTGGCTGTTAAGGAGGATGATGTGGCTTTAAAGTAATCTGACATCATGTGAGGGGGAATTGGCAAATCGATGGCCCATTTCATTACCCGTGTGGTGGGGCTTGTGTACCTTGAGGCCGTCTTTTCCATGTCAGAACACTCTCATAACATGATCCTTGGTACATGGTTGGTGTGTGTCTGTGTTTGTGCACACACAAACACACACACACACACACACACACACACACACACACACACACCTTGTGCCGTACACACATGCACAGCCTTCACACACACACACACACACACACACACACACACATACACACACGCTGTGCTATAGCTATGCTATTTTAAGATATTGAATGTTGCTGTGAGGATTCACAGAATAATTTCATCTTGCTGTGTGACAGAATATCTCCTGTTGTTTTGACATTAAACTTAAGAACTACTGTAAAAGCACTCACAACACGTACACATTTGCTAACGCAAATCACTCTTTTAACACAACAGAAACATAACACCTAATTAAACATATCCATATTCACATATCCATATCCACATCCACACACACACACACACAAACACACACACACACACACACACACACATACACACACACACAGACAGACGCACACACAGACACACACACACACACACACACACAGAGAAAAGCATGGAGCATTCAGCATGGATTTTGTGTCAGAGTGGCCTGTGGTGCCTGAGACGGGGGGGGAGCCGCTGGGATTAGACAGCCTGTGCTTGGAGAGGCAGTTTCACTGCTCTGCAAGAAAAGCAAAACATCTGAGCAAAACTGTCAAGACCCATGGCCCAAAACAACAACAATCTCTCACTCCCTCTGTCACATTCACACACACACACACACACACACACACACACACACACACACACACACACACACACACACACACACACAGACACACACACATACACACAGACACATACAGTACACATACCCATAGACACACACATACAGACAAACACACATACAGACAAACACACACACACACACACACACACACACACACACACACACACACACACATTTGTGCAGACCTAGCATGTACACACATGCACATAAGCCAAACTGGACTCTGTATAGAGCATTATGTTGAATCACAACAGGAGTGGCAAAGCACCTCGCTGTGATGGCCGACTTAATGACTTCTTCTCAAAGGTTCTATCTAATGTTTTTGGAAGGATCAGGGGAGTGTGTGTGGTGTGTGTGCTTGTGTGTGTATGAGAGAGAGAGAGAGAGAGAGAGAGAGAGAGCATGTGTGTGTGTGTGTGTGTGTGTGTGTGTGTATAACTGGCAAAGGGTCTCTTGATCTCCTGAGAGTGTGCCTCTCCCGTGGTAGAGTGTGGCAGGTGCCATGGCAAACACACACACTGCCTGATGACATGCGGAGACTGGGGCTCTTCTTCAACTGGCACTGTCGTCATGCCAACAGTGGCATGGTGTTTCTTCTTCCCTTTCTACCTTTCATTCCCCTTTTCCTTCTTTCATTTCTCTCTCTCTTTTTCTCTCTCTTTCTCTCTCTCTCTGACAGCACAGTGCAGTCTCTCTGAACCTGCTTGCTTGTAAACGGCACTTTATCAATACAGGAACATACAGTCCTTCTGCGGAAGTAGGTCACATGGAGACGCAACCTCCTGAGTAGATGTAGGAGTGTGCAATGGAGAACGGGGGAAAAAATCAACAAATTACATTTTACTCATGGAAATATTTAGTTTTGACACAGTTAGAGGAAGCTTTTCACTTCCTGCAGTCTTCACTTAAGCCAAGCTTGCTTGTGTAGTGACAACAAATGCCACCCACCGTACTCTCAGACAGAAGTCTGAGCAGAAATAGTATT